>NW_027036825.1:0-16041 GCF_034236695.1 Oncorhynchus nerka | reverse complement strand
TGGAGGGTCGGCAGGGTAGCCTAGTGGTTAGAGTGTAGAGGTGGCAGGGTAGCCTAGTGGTTAGAGTGTGAGGGCGGCAGGGTAGCCTAGTGGTTAGAGTGGAGTGGCGGAAGGGTAGCCTAGTGGTTAGAGTGGATGGGCGGCAGGGTAGCCTAGTGGTTAGAGTGGAGGGGCGGCATGGTAGCCTAGTGGTTAGAGGTGGAGGGGCGTGCAGGGTAGCCTAGTGGTTAGAGTGAGGGGTGGCAGGGTAGCCTAGTGGTTAGGGAGTGGAGGGCTGCAGGGTAGCCTAGGGTTAGGAGGGAGGGTCGGCAGGGTAGCATAGTGGTTAGAGGGAGGGCGGCAGGGCAGCCTAGTGGTTAGAGGGATGGGCGGCAGAGCAGTCAGTGGTTAGAGGAGGGCGAGGGGTAGCCTAGTGGTTAGAGTGGGATGGGCGGCAGAGTAGCCTAGTGGTTAGAGGGAGGTGGTTATGGTGGCCTAGTGGTTAGAGTGGAGGGTCGGCAGGGTAGCCTAGTGGTTAGAGTGGAGGGTCGGCAGGGTAGCCTAGTGGTTAGAGTGGAGTGGCGGCAGGGTAGCCTAGTGGTTAGTGGTTAGAGCGTTGGACTAGTAACCGGAAGGTTGCAAGTTCAAACCCCCCGAGCTGACAAGGTACTGTCGTTCTGCCCCTGAACAGGCAGTTTAACCCACTGTTCCTAGGCCGTCATTGAAAATAAGAATTTGTTCTTGCCTAGTTAAATAAAAAAATAAAGGTCAAATAGCAAACCCCCCCAAAAATAATAGAGAATGAATACTGGTTTGATAACGATTGCAAAAATCTAAGAAAGTAAATTGAGAAATATATCTAATCAAAAACACAGAGAACCAGACAACAACAATATACACCTTCAATATGGAGAAACATTGAAGCAATACAAACCAACAACAATATACACCTGCAATACAAACCAACAACAATATACACCTGGGGAAACACTGAAGCAAAACAAACACACCCTAAGAACAGTATGGGGAAACACTGAAGCAATACAAACACACCCTGAGAACAGTATGGGGAAACACTGAAGCAATACAAACACACCCTAAGAACAGAAAAGGAACAGCACATTGGAAATCAGCTGGATGGAATTGAGGAATCCATAGAATCAAACCACTTCTGGGAGAATTGGAATAAATTAAACAAACCTCATCATTAGGAATTGGCTCTCCAAGATGGGGATATGTGGAGAAATCATGGAAGCCTCATCATGAGGAATTGGCTCTCCAAGATGGGGATATGTGGAGAAATCACTTTGCAAACCTCATCATGAAATTGGCTCTCCAAGATGGGGATATGTGGAGAAATCACGAGCAAACCTCATCATGAGGAATTGGCTCTCCAAGATGGGGATATGGAGAAATCACTAGCAAACCTCATCATGAGGAATTGGCTCTCCAAGATGGGGATATGTGGAGAAATCACTTTGCAAACCTCATCAAGGAATTGGCTCTCAAGATGGGATATGTGGAGAAATCACTTAGCAAACCTCATCATGAGGAATTGGCTCTCCAAGATGGGGATATCACTTTGTGGAGAAATCACTTAGCAAACCCTCATCATGAGGAATTGGCTCTTCCAAGATGGGATATATGTGGAGAAATCTTTGCATCAAAAAACCTCATCATGAGGAATTGGCTCTCCAAGATGGAGGATATGTTGGCTCTCCAAGATGGGGATCACTTTGCAAACCTCCTCTCATGAGGAATTGGCTCTCAAGATGGGGATATGTGGAGAAATCACTTATGCAAACCTCATCAAGGAGGAATTGGCTCTCCAAGATGGGGATATGTGGAGAAATCATCAGCAAACCTCATCATGAGGGAATGGCTCTCCAAGATGGGGATATGTGGAGAAATCACTTAGCAAACCTCATCATGAGGAATTGGCTCTCCAAGATGGGGATATGTGGAGAAATCACTTAGCAAACCTCATCATCATGAGACAATTGGCCTCCAAGATGGGGATATGTGGAGAAATCACTTTGCAAACCTCATCATGAGGAATTGGCTCTCAAGATGGGGATATGTGGAGAATACTTTGCAACCTCATCATGAGGAATTGGCTCTCCAAGATGGACAGGAGAAATCACTTTGCAAACCTCATCAAGGAGAAATCACCAAGATGGGGACATGGAGAAATCAAAACCTGTCATGAGGAATGGCTCTCAAGATGGGGATATGTGGAGAAATCAATTTTCAGCAAACCTCATCATGAGGAATTGACTCCTCTCAAGATGGGGATATGTGGAGAAATCACTTAGCAAACCTCATCATGAGGAATTGGCTCTCCAGATGGGGATATGTGGAGAAATCACTTGTAAAACTCATCAGAGGAATTGGCTCTCAAGATGGGGATATGTGGAGAAATCACTTAGCAAACCTCATCATGAGGAATTGGCTCTCCAAGATGAGATATGGAGAAATCACTTTGCAAACCTCATCATGAGGAATTGGCTCTCCAAGATGGGGATATGTGGAGAAATCACTTTGCAAACCTCATCATGAGAATTGGCTCTCCAAGATGTGGATATGGAGAAATGCTTGCAAACTCATCACTTAGGAATTGGCTCTCCAAGATGGGGATGTGGAGAAATCATACATAAACCTCATCAGGGGAATTGGCTCTCCAAGATGGGGATATGTGGAGAAATCACTTTGCAGTACTCTACAGCAATATAACAAAGAGCCCAGAACAAAAAGATATACAAGACAAATAACAAATCCTTGAATCAGCAGTCAAAGACTATCAGAATCCTGTGGCTACCCCAATTACAGAAGAATTATTGGAAAAACGACGCACTCTCAAACCCGAAGAGGCCTGTGGTGCTGACGGTATTTTAAATGAAATGATCAAATATACAGACCACGAATTCAAATTGGCAAAACTTAAACTCTTCAACATTATCCTCACTGCAGGTATTTTCCCCGATATTTGGAACCAGGGATTGATCACACCAATCTATAAAAATGGAGACAAATTTGACCCAAATAATGACAGAGGAATTGGCATTGTGGTAGATTCTCTGCAGTATCATAAATAGCAGACTAGATCATTTCACTGAGGAACACAACGTCCTGAACAGAAGCCAGGCTGGATCTTCTTTTTAAATGATCGTACAACAGGTCACATTTCCAACCTCCACACTCTTAATTGACAAACAATTAAACCAGAACAAAGTCACAATCTACTCGTGTTTTGTAGACATCTGTAACATCTGCTTCCAGCTCACACTCTCAAACACGTAGGTCCCCTGAATGCAGCTCACTCTCCAGGCCCACTTTCCAGCTCACTCTCCAGGCCCACTTTCCAGCTCACTCTCCAGGCCCACTTTCCAGCTCACTCTCCAGGCCCACTTTCCAGCTCACTCTCCAGGCCCACTTTCCAGCTCACTCTCCAGGCCCACTTTCCAGCTCACACTCTCAAACACGTAGGTCCCCTGAACGCAGCTCACTCTCCAGATCCCAATCACCTGAATTCTGATCACCTGTTCACTACACCTGTAGGTCATTATCACACACTGTTTATTAGTTCAGTTCTTTGCACCCCGTCACTGTGAGGTACTGTTTGTTTTGGTACACATTCTATTCGAAGCGCTGTTTATGTCCATGTTATTCCTCCCGTGTTTCGTAGTTGTTCCTGTCATCAACCTCTTGCCTGATCTCCCAGGCGACGTTACCAGCCTTTTCCCTGCCTGTACTGTTGCCTTTTTGGACTCCCTGTGTATGACCTTCTGCCTGCCCCTGGACCCAGCTACCTGCCCCTGGACCCAGCTACCTGCCCCTGTACCCAGCTACCTGCCCCTGGACCCAGCTACCTGCTCATCCTGCAGACCCAGCTGCCTGCCCCTGGACCCAGCTACCTTCCTGTGCCCTGACCCAGCTACCTGCCCCTGGACCCAGCTACCTGCCCCTGTGTGCCCGGACCCAGCTACATGCCCTGGACCCAGCTGCATGCCCCTGACCTGCTAAGGACCCTTGGTCCCAGCTACATGCCCCTGGAACCAGCTACATGCCCCTGGACCCAGCTCCTGCCCTGGTCCCAGCCACCTGCCCCTGGACCCAGCTACCTGCCTGGACCCAGCTACCTGCCCCTGGACCCAGCTACCTGCCCCTGACCCAGCTACCTGCCCTGGATGACCTCTATCTGCCCTAGTCCCAGCTGCTCATGCCCTGACCCAGCTCCTGACCCTGGACCCATCTACCTGCCCCTGGACCCAGCTACCTGCCCCTGACCCAGCTACCTGCCCCTGGACCCAGCTACCTGCCCCTGGACCCAGCTACCTGCCCCTGACCCAGCTACATGCCCCTGGACCCAGCTACCTGCCCCTGGACCCAGCTACCTGCCCCTGTACCCAGCTACCTGCCCCTGGACCCAGCTACCTGCCCCTGTACCCAGTTACCTGCCCCTGTACCCAGCTACCTGCCCCTGACCCAGCTACCTGCCCCTGGACCTTACCTGCCCCTGGACCAGCTACCTGCCCCTGGACCCAGCTACCTGCCCCTGACCCAGCTACCTGCCACTGGACCCAGCTACCTGCCCCTGGACCCAGCTACCTGTCCCTGACCCAGCTACCTGCCCCTGGACCCAGCTACCTGCCCCTGGACCCAGCTACCTGCCCCTGGACCCAGCTACCTGCCCCTGGACCCAGCTACCTGCCACCACTTGGGACCCAGCTACCTGCCCCTGGACCCATCTACCTGCCCCTGACCCAGCTACCTGCCCCTGTACCCAGTTACCTGCCCTTGTACCCAGCTACCTGCCCCTGTACCCAGCTACCTGCCCCTGGACCCAGCTACTGCCCCTGGACCCAGCTACCTGCCCCTGGACCCAGCTACCTGCCCTGACCCAGCTACATGCCTCTGGACCCAGCTACCTGCCTCTGGACCCAGCTACCTGCCTCTGGACCCAGCTACCTGCCCCTGGACCCAGCTACCTGCCCTGACCCAGCTGCCTCTGGACCCAGCTACCTGCCCCTGGACCCAGCTACCTGCCCTGACCCAGCTACCTGCCCCTGGTCCCAGCTACCTGCCTCCTCCTGTGTTCCTTTACTAATAAACACCTGCTGCGCCTGTGCTTTAAACCAGCTCTCTGGCTCCCATCGTGTTCATTACAACTTCAAAGAAGCATTTGATTAAATTTGGCACAAAGGTATTTTTATTATTATAAACTAATATAAAGTGGTATTGGAGGGAAAACATAGGATTTTATTGAATCAAAGTACACTAAAAACAAATTGCGAGGTTAAGATTGGCAACAAGCAAACAGACTTCTTCTCTCGGGGACGTAGGGTGAAACAGGGCTGCTCAATAAGTCCAATACTATTTAACATCGACATTAATGAACTGGCAAAAACAGAAGTATATGGCAGCACCTTGTCTCACCTTACACAACACTGAAATCAAGTGTCTGCTGTAGACAGATGACCTGGTGCTGCTGTCTCCCACTAAGGAGGGTCTGCTGTCTCCCACTAAGGAGGGTCTGTTGTCTCCCACTAAGGAGGGTCTGCTGTCTCCCACTAAGGAGGGTCTGCTGTCTCCCACTAAGGAGGGTCTGTTGTCTCCCACTAAGGAGGGTCTGCTGTCTCCCACTAAGGAGGGTCTGCTGTCTCCCACTAAGGAGGGTCTGTTGTCTCCCACTAAGGAGGGTCTGTTGTAGATAGATGACCTGGTGCTGCTGTCTCCCACTAAGGAGGGTCTGCTGTCTCCCACTAAGGAGGGTCTGCAGTAGACAGATGACCTGGTGCTGCTGTCTCCCACTAAGGAGGATCTGCTGTCTCCTACTAAGGAGGGTCTGCAGTAGACAGATGCCCTGGTGCTGCTGTCTCCCACTAAGGAGGGTCTGCTGTCTCCCACTAAGGAGGGTCTGCTGTCTCCTACTAAGGAGGGTCTGCAGTAGACAGATGACCTGGTGCTGCTGTCTCCCACTAAGGAGGGTCTGCTGTCTCCCACTAAGGAGGGTCTGCTGTCTCCCACGAAGGAGGGTCTGCTGTCTCCCACTAAAGAGGGTATGTTGTCTCCCACTAAGGAGGGTCTGCTGTCTCCCACTAAGGAGGGTCTGTTGACTCCTGTAGACGGGCTCTGACCGTTAATCACAGGTTCTGTCAGACCTGGGTTCTGACCGTTAATCACAGGTTCTGTCAGACCGGGGTTCTGATCGTTAATCACAGGTTCTGTCAGACCTGGGCTCTGACCGTTAATCACAGGTTCTGTCAGACCTGGACTCTGACCGTTAACCACAGGTTCTGTCAGACCTGGGCTCTGACCGTTAATCACAGGTTCTGTCAGACCTGGGTTCTGACCGTTAATCACAGGTTCTGTCAGACCTGGGCTCTGACTGTTAACCACAGGTTCTGTCAGACCTGGGCTCTGACCGTTAATCACAGGTTCTGTCAGACCTGGGCTCTGACCGTTAACCACAGGTTCTATCAGACCTGGGCTCTGACCGTTAACCACAGGTTCTGTCAGACCTGGGCTCTGACCGTTAACCACAGGTTCTGTCAGACCTGGGCTCTGACCGTTAACCACAGGTTCTGTCAGACCTGGGCTCTGCCCGTTAACCACAGGTTCTGTCTGGGCTCTGACCGTTAACTAAAGGTTCTGTCAGACCTGGGCTCTGACCGTTAACCACAGGTTCTGTCAGACCTGGGTTCTGACCTGTCAGACCTGGGCTCTGACCGTTAACCACAGGTTCTGTCTGACCTGGGCTCTGACCGTTAATCACAGGTTCTGTCAGACCTGGGCTCTGACCGTTAACCACAGGTTCTGTCAGACCTGGGCTCTGACCGTTAACCACAGGTTCTGTCAGACCTGGGCTCTGACCGTTAATCACAGGTTCTGTCTGACCTGGGCTCTGACCGTTAACCATTTACATTACATTTACATTTAAGTCATTTAGCAGACGCTCTTATCCAGAGCGACTTACAAATTGGTGCGTTCACCTTATGACATCAGTGGAACAGCCACTTTACAATAGTGCATCTAAATCTTTTAAGGGGGGGGGTGAGAAGGATTACTTTATCCTATCCTAGGTATTCCTTAAAGAGGTGGGGTTTCAGGTGTCTCCGGAAGGTGGTGATTGACTACGCTGTCCTGGCGTCGTGAGGGAGTTTGTTCCACCATTGGGGGGCCAGAGCAGCGAACAGTTTTGACTGGGCTGGCGGGAACTGTACTTCCTCAGTGGTAGGGAGCGAGCAGGCCAGAGGTGGATGAACGCAGTGCCCTTGTTTGGGTGTAGGGCCTGATCAGAGCCTGGAGGTACTGAGGTGCCGTTCCCCTCACAGCTCCGTAGGCAAGCACCATGGTCTTGTAGCGGATGCGAGCTTCAACTGGAAGCCAGTGGAGGGAGCGGAGGAGCAGGGTGACGTGAGAGAACTTGGGAAGGTTGAACACCAGGCGGGCTGCGGCGTTCTGGATGAGTTGTAGGGGTTTAATGGCACAGGCAGGGAGCCCAGCCAACAGCGAGTTGCAGTAATCCAGACGGGAGATGACAAGTGCCTGGATTAGGACCTGCGCCGCTTCCTGTGTGAGGCAGGGTCGTACTCTGCGGATGTTGTAGAGCATGAACCTACAGGAACGGGCCACCGCCTTGATGTTAGTTGAGAACGACAGGGTGTTGTCCAGGATCACGCCAAGGTTCTTAGCGCTCTGGGAGGAGGACACAATGGAGTTGTCAACCGTGATGGCGAGATCATGGAACGGGCAGTCCTTCCCCGGGAGGAAGAGCAGCTCCGTCTTGCCGAGGTTCAGCTTGAGGTGGTGATCCGTCATCCACACTGATATGTCTGCCAGACATGCAGAGATGCGATTCGCCATCTGGTCATCAGACGGGGGAAAGGAGAAGATTAATTGTGTGTCGTCTGCATAGCAATGATAGGAGAGACCATGTGAGGTTATGACAGAGCCAAGTGACTTGGTGTATAGCGAGAATAGGAGAGGGCCTAGAACAGAGCCCTGGGGGACGTCAGTGGTGAGAGCGCGTGGTGAGGAGACAGATTCTCGCCACGCCACCTGGTAGGAGCGACCTGTCAGGTAGGACGCAATCCAAGCGTGGGCCGCGCCGGAGATGCCCAACTCGGAGAGGGTGGAGAGGAGGATCTGATGGTTCACAGTATCGAAGGCAGCCGATAGGTCTAGAAGGATGAGAGCAGAGGAGAGAGAGTTAGCTTTAGCAGTGTGCAGCGCCTCCGTGATACAGAGAAGAGCAGTCTCAGTTGAATGACTAGTCCTGAAACCTGACTGATTTGGATCAAGAAGGTCATTCTGAGAGAGATAGCGGGAGAGCTGGCCAAGGAGGGCACGTTCAAGAGTTTTGGAGAGAAAAGAAAGAAGGGATACTGGTCTGTAGTTGTTGACATCGGAGGGATCGAGTGTAGGTTTTTTCAGAAGGGGTGCAACTCTCGCTCTCTTGAAGACGGAAGGGACGTAGCCAGCGGTCAGGGATGAGTTGATGAGCGAGGTGAGGTAAGGGAGAAGGTCTCCGGAAATGGTCTGGAGAAGAGAGGAGGGGATAGGGTCAAGCGGGCAGGTTGTTGGGCGGCCGGCCATCACCAGACGCGAGATTTCATCTGGAGAGAGAGGGGAGAAAGAGGTCAGAGCACAGGGTAGGGCAGTGTGAGCAGAACCAGCGGTGTCGTTTGACTTAGCAAACGAGGATCGGATGTCGTCGACTTTCTTTTCAAAATGGTTGACGAAGTCATCTGCAGAGAGGGAGGAGGGGGGGGGGAGGATTCAGGAGGGAGGAGAAGGTGGCAAAGAGCTTCCTAGGGTTAGAGGCAGATGCTTGGAATTTAGAGTGGTAGAAAGTGGCTTTAGCAGCAGAGACAGAAGAGGAAAATGTAGAGAGGAGGGAGTGAAAGGATGCCAGGTCCTCAGGGAGGCGAGTTTTCCTCCATTTCCGCTCGGCTGCCCGGAGCCCTGTTCTGTCAGACCTGGGCTCTGACCGTTAACCACAGGTTCTGTCAGATCTGGTCTCTGACCGTTAACCACAGGTTCTGTCAGACCTGGGCTCTGACCGTTAACCACAGGTTCTGTCTGGGCTCTGACCGTTAACTACAGGTTCTGTCAGACCTGGGTTCTGACCGTTAATCACAGGTTCTGTCAGACCTGGGCTCTGACCGTTAACCACAGGTTCTGTCTGGGCTCTGACCGTTAACCACAGGTTCTGTCAGACCTGGGTTCTGACCGTTAACCACAGGTTCTGTCAGACCTGGGCTCTGACCGTTAACCACAGGTTCTGTCAGACCTGGGCTCTGACCGTTAATCACAGGTTCTGTCAGACCTGGGCTCTGACCGTTAACCACAGGTTCTGTCAGACCTGGGCTCTGACCGTTAACCACAGGTTCTGTCAGACCTGGGCTCTGACCGTTAACCACAGGTTCTGTCAGATCTGGGCTCTGACCGTTAACCACAGGTTCTGTCAGACCTGGGCTCTGACCGTTAACCACAGGTTCTGTCAGACCTGGGCTCTGACCGTTAACCACAGGTTCTGTCAGACCTGGGCTCTGACCGTTAACCACAGGTTCTGTCAGACCTGGGCTCTGACCGTTAACCACAGGTTCTGTCTGACCTGGGCTCTGACCGTTAACCACAGGTTCTGTCTAACCTGGGCTCTGACAGTTAACCTAAAAAACACAGAATAGAATTATATTCCAAAAACGGATGACAAATATAAATTCTATTTGGACACAGTTCTATTAGAACACACCAAAAAACAACATGTATCAGCAACACAGAAAGCTTTCACCTGGCTGAGAGACAAAGCTTTCACCTGGCTGAGAGACAAAGCTTTCACCTGGCTGAGAGACAAAGCTTTCACCTGGCTGAGAGACAAAGCTTTCACCTGGCTGAGAGACAAAGCTTTCAACTGGCTGAGAGACAAAGCTTCCACATGGCTGAGAGACAAAGCTTTCAACTGGCTGAGAGACAAAGCTTTCACCTGGCTGAGAGACAAAGCTTTCACCTGGCTGAGAGACAAAGCTTCCACATGGCTGAGAGACAAAGCTTTCACCTGGCTGAGAGACAAAGCTTTCACATGGCTGAGAGACAAAGCTTTCACATGGCTGAGAGACAAAGCTTTCACATGGCTGAGAGACTAAGCTTCCACATGGCTGAGAGACAAAGCTTTCACATGGCTGAGAAACTAAGCTTCCACATGGCTGAGAGACAAAGCTTTCACATGGCTGAGAGACAAATCTTCCACATGGCTGAGAGACAAAGCTTTCACATGGCTGAGAAACTAAGCTTCCACATGGCTGAGAGACAATGCATTCACATGGCTGAGAGACAAAGCTTCCACATGGCTGAGAGACAAAGCAAGAAGAGCATTCTATGCCATTAAAAGGAACATTAAAATCGAAATTCCAATTAGAATCTGGCTCAAACTTTTTCAATTGGTTATAGAACTAATTGCTCTGTATGGCAGTGAAGTATGGGGTCCAATCTCTAATAATGAATTGACCAAATGGCACAAACATCCAATTGAAACACTGCATGCAGACTTTTGCCAGACTGTATTACAAGTAAAAATAAAAACTGAAAATAACTCATGTAGATCAGAATGAGGCCAAAACTCCCTGCTCATTCAAATAGAAAAAAATTAAATAACAAATGTTACAACCATCTAAAAACAAGTGACCCCAAAATGTTCCATCACATCAGCTCTACAATGTCAAGAGAGGAGACCCCACAGTGAACAGTGAACAACCCTGGTTCTGAGGCTCAGTTCACTAACCCAAACCAACCCCATAGAGCCTCAGGACAGCACTCAGCCAGCTGGTTCTGAGGCTCAGTTCACTAACCCAAACCAACCCCATAGAGCCTCAGGACAGCACTCAGACAGCTGGTACTGAGGCTCAGTTCACTAACCCAAACCAACCCCATAGAGCCTCAGGACAGCACTCAGCCAGCTGGTTCTGAGGCTCAGTTCACTAACCCAAACCAACCCCATAGAGCCTCAGGACAGCACTCAGCCAGCTGGTACTGAGGCTCAGTTCACTAACCCAAACCAACCCCATAGAGCCTCAGGACAGCACTCAGCCAGCTGGTACTGAGGCTCAGTTCACTAACCCAAACCAACCCCATAGAGCCTCAGGACAGCACTCAGCCAGCTGGTACTGAGGCTCAGTTCACTAACCCAAACCAACCCCATAGAGCCTCAGGACAGCACTCAGCCAGCTGGTACTGAGGCTCAGTGGTTCTGAGGCTCAACCCAAACCAACCCCATAGAGCCTCAGGACAGCACTCAGCCAGCTGGTTCTGAGGCTCAGTTCTCAGTTCACCAACCCAAACCAACCCTATAGAGCCTCAGGACAGCACTCAGACAGCTGGTACTGAGGCTCAGTTCACTAACCCAAACCAACCCCATAGAGCCTCAGGACAGCACTCAGACAGCTGGTACTGAGGCTCAGTTCACTAAACCAAACCAAAAACATAGAGCCTCAGGACAGCACTCAGCCAGCTGGTACTGAGGCTCAGTTCACTAAAACCAAACCAACCCCATAGAGCCTCAGGACAGCACTCAGCCAGCTGGTTCTGAGGCTCAGTTCACTAACCCAAACCAACCCCATAGAGCCTCAGGACAGCACTCAGCCAGCTGGTTCTGAGGCTCAGTTCACTAACCCAAACCAACCCCATAGAGCCTCAGGACAGCACTCAGACCAGCTGGTACTGAGGCTCAGTTCTGACTAACCCAAACCAACCCCATAGAGCCTCAGGACAGCACTCAGCCAGCTGGTTCTGAGGCTCAGTTCACTAACCCAAACCAACCCCATAGAGCCTCAGGACAGCACTCAGCCAGCTGGTTCTGAGGCTCAGTTCCTAACCCAAACCAACCCCATAGAGCCTCAGGACAGCACTCAGCCAGCTGGTTCTGAGGCTCAGTTTACTAACCCAAACCAACCCCATAGACACTCAGGACAGCACTCAGCCAGCTGGTTCTGAGGCTCAGTTCACTAACCTAAACCAACCCCATAGAGCCTCAGGACAGCACTCAGCCAGCTGGTACTGAGGCTCAGTTCACTAACCCAAACCAACCCTATAGAGCCTCAGGACAGCACTCAGCCAGCTGGTACTGAGGCTCAGTTCACTAACCCAAACCAACCCCATAGAGCCTCAGGACAGCACTCAGCCAGCTGGTACTGAGGCTCAGTTCACTAACCCAAACCAACCCCATAGAGCCTCAGGACAGCACTCAGCCAGCTGGTACTGAGGCTCAGTTCACTAACCCAAACCAACCCCATAGAGCCTCAGGACAGCACTCAGACAGCTGGTACTGAGGCTCAGTTCTGAGGCTAACCCAAACCAACCCCATAGAGCCTCAGGACAGCACTCAGCCAGCTGGTACTGAGGCTCAGTTCACTAACCCAAACCAACCCCATAGAGCCTCAGGACAGCACTCAGCCAGCTGGTTCTGAGGCTCAGTTCACTAACCCAAACCAACCCCATAGAGCCTCAGGACAGCACTCAGACAGCTGGTTCTGAGGCTCAGTTCACTAACCCAAACCAACCCCATAGAGCCTCAGGACAGCACTCAGACAGCTGGTACTGAGGCTCAGTTCACTAACCCAAACCAACCCCATAGAGCCTCGGGACAGCACTCAGCCAGCTGGTACTGAGGCTCAGTTCACTAACCCAAACCAACCCTATAGAGCCTCAGGACAGCACTCAGCCAGCTGGTTCTGAGGCTCAGTTCACTAACCCAAACCAACCTTATAGAGCCTCAGGACAGCACTCAGCCAGCTGGTACTGAGGCTCAGTTCACTAACCCAAACCAACCCTATAGAGCCTCAGGACAGCACTCAGCCAGCTGGTTCTGAGGCTCAGTTCACTAACCCAAACCAACCCCATAGAGCCTCAGGACAGCACTCAGCCAGCTGGTTCTGAGGCTCAGTTCACTAACCCAAACCAACCCTATAGAGCCTCAGGACAGCACTCAGACAGCTGGTACTGAGGCTCAGTTCCTAACCAGCAAACCAACCCTAACCCCATAGAGCCTCAGGACAGCACTCAGACAGCTGGTACTGAGGCTCAGTTCCTAACCCAAACCAACCCTATAGAGCCTCAAGGACAGCACTCAGCCAGCTGGTTCTGAGGCTCAGTTCACTAACCCAAACCAACCCCATAGAGCCTCAGGACAGCACTCAGCCAGCTGGTTCTGAGGCTCAGTTCACTAACCCAAACCAACCCTATAGAGCCTCAGGACAGCACTCAGCCAGCTGGTACTGAGGCTCAGTTCACTAACCCAAACCAACCCTATAGAGCCTCAGGACAGCACTCAGACAGCTGGTACTGAGGCTCAGTTCACTAACCCAAACCAACCCTATAGAGCCTCAGGACAGCACTCAGACAATCTGGCCCAAACAAATGATTACAAACAAAAATAAAAATATATCACCTATTGGAAAGACAAGACAAACAATTCTAAGTAAACTTCAAATCTATTTGTCTCTAAACAGACAGTACATGGTGGCAGACTATCTGGCCACTGTGACTGATAGAAAACTGAGGAAAACATTGACTAGGTACAGACTCAGTGAGCACAGTCTGGCTATAGAGACCGGTCGTCACAGACAAACCTGACTGCCCAGAGAGGACAGTCTGGCTATAGAGGACCACTCAGGTCGAGTTCAGTCATCAGACAAACCTGGCTGCCCAGAGAGGACAGTCTGGCTATAGAGACCGGTCGTCACAGACAAACCTGGCTGCCCAGAGAGGACAGTCTGGCTATAGAGACCGGTCGTCACAGACAAACCTGACTGCCCAGATAGGACAGTCAGGCTATAGAGACCGGTCGTCACAGACAAACCTGACTGCCCAGAGAGGACAGTCTGGCTATAGAGACCGGTCGTCACAGACAAACCTGGCTGCCCAGAGAGCACAGTCTGGCTACTTGAGACTGGTCGTCACAGACAAAACCTGGCTGCCCAGAGAGACAGTCCGGCTATAGGGACTGGTCATCACAGACAAACCTTGGCTGCCCAGAGAGACACAGTCTGGCTATAGAGACCGGTCATCAAAGACAAACCTGGCAGCCCAGAGAGGACAGTCTGGCTATATAGAGACCGGTCGTCACAGACAAACCCTGGCTGCCCAGAGGACAGTCTGGCTATAGAGACCGGTCGTCACAGACAAACCTGGCTGCCCAGAGAGACAGTCTGGCTATAGAGACCGGTCGTCACAGACAAACCTGGCTGCCCAGAGAGGACAGTCTGGCTATAGAGACGATGCGTCACAGACAGACCTGGCTGCCGGGAAGGACAGTCTGGCTATAGAGACGATCGTCACAGACAGACCTGGCTGCCCAGAGAGGACAGTCTGGCTATAGAGACCCGGTCATCACAGACAAACCTGGCTGCCCAGAGAGGACAGTCTGGCCTATGGGGCAGTCGTCACAGACAAACCTGGCTTCCCAGAGAGGACAGTCTGGCTATAGGGCAGTCGTCACAGACAGACCTGGCTGCCAAGAGAGGACAGTCTATTTCCTGGGGGCCGGTCATCACAGACAAACCTGGCTGCCCAGAGAGGACAGTCTGGCTATAGAGACCGGTCGTCACAGACAAACCTGGCTGCCAGAGAGCACAGTCTGGCTATAGAGACTGAGTAAAGTCACAGACAAACCTGGCTGCCCAGAGAGGGCAGTCCGGCTATGAGGACTGGTCATCTGAACAGCCTGGCTGCCCAGAGAGGACAGTCTGGCTATAGAGACCGGTCATCAAAGACAAACCTGGCAGCCCAGAGAGGACAGTCTGGCTATAGAGACCGGTCGTCTGAATAACCTGGCTGCCCAGAGAGGACAGTCTGGCTATAGAGACAGGTCGTCACAGACAAGCCTGGCTGCCCAGGAGGACAGTCTGGCTATAGAGACCGGTCGTCTGAGCAAACCTGGCTTCCCAGAAAGGACAGTCTGGCTATAGAGACCGGTCGTCACAGCAAACCCTGGCTGCTTAGAGAGGATTGATCTGGCTATAGAGACCGGTCGTCTGGAGCAAACCTGGCCCCAGAAGGAGGACAGTCTGGCTATAGAGACCGGTGATCACAGACAAACCTGGCTGCCCAGAGAGGACAGTCTGGCTATAGAGACCCGGTCGTCACAGACAAGCCTGGCTTCCCAGAGAGGACAGTCTGGCTATAGAGACCGGTCGTCACAGACAGACCTGGCTGCCAAGAGAGGACAGTCTGGCTATAGAGACCGGTCATCACAGACAAACCTGGCTGCCCAGAGAGGACAGTCTGGCTATAGAGACCGGTCGTCACAGACAAACCTGGCTGCCCAGAGAGGACAGTCTGGCTATAGGGCCGATGCGTCACAGACAAACTGGCTGCCCAGAGAGGACAATTCTGTGGCTATAGGGCAGTGCGTCCACAAGACAAACCTCGCTGCACAGAGAGGACAGGCTGTGCTCACTCTGCTCAGAGACTCAGGCTCTGAGGCAGTGCAACCAGGGAAGGAAGTACAAGGCTCAAGAGGAGATGGGGAGTGGAGGACTCAGAGCTCTCTGAAGCAGTACAACCAGGAGGAGATGGGGGTGGAGGAGTCAGAGCTCTGAGGCTGTACAACAGGGAGAGATGGGGAGTGGAGGACTCAGAGCTCTGAGGCAGTACAGCCAGGAGGAGATGGGAGTGGGACTCAGGGCTCTAGGGCAATTACAACTAGGGAGAGATGGGGAGTATGGAGGATCAGAGCTCTGAGGCAGGCACAGCCAGGGAGGGCGGTGGAGGACTCAGAGCTCTGAGGCGGTACAGCCAGGAGGAGATGGGAGAGGGAGGACTCAGAGCTCTGAGGCAGTACAACCAGGGAGGAAATGGGGAGTGGAGGACTCAGAGCTCTGAGGCAGTACAACCAGGGAGGAGATGGGGAGTGGAGGACTCAGAGCTCTGAGGCAGTACAACCAGGGAGGAGATGGGGAGAGGAGGACTCAGAGCTCTGAGGCAGTACAACCAGGGAGGAGATGGGGAGTGGAGGACTCAGAGCTCTGAGGCTGTACAACCAGGGAGGAGATGGGGAGTGGAGGA
>NW_027036824.1:0-16039 GCF_034236695.1 Oncorhynchus nerka | reverse complement strand
AAAAAAAAAATTTTTTGAAAATGGTTAAAAATTATTTTCGGGAATGTCGCAAATGTCGCAAATTCGGCATGTCCGCGGGGTCACCGTTAAGTCCCGAAAAAAAAAAAAAAAAAAAAATTTTTTTTTTTTTTGAAAATGGTTAAAAATTATTTTCGGGAATGTCGCAAATGTCGCAAATTCGGCATGTCCGCGGGGTCACCGTTAAGTCCCGAAAAAAAAAAAAAAAAAAAAAAAAAAATTTTTTGAAAATGGTTAAAAATTATTTTCGGGAATGTCGCAAATGTCGCAAATTCGGCATGTCCGCGGGGTCACCGTTAAGTCCCGAAAAAAAAAAAAAAAAAAAAAAAAAATTTTTGAAAATGGTTAAAAATTATTTTCGGGAATGTCGCAAATGTCGCAAATTCGGCATGTCCGCGGGGTCACCGTTAAGTCCCGAAAAAAAAAAAAAAAATTATTTTCGGGAATGTCGCAAATGTCGCAAATTCGGCAAAAAAAAAAAAAAAAAAATTTTTTTTGAAAATGGTTAAAAATTATTTTCGGGAATGTCGCAAATGTCGCAAATTCGGCATGTCCGCGGGGTCACCGTTAAGTCCCGAAAAAAAAAAAAAAAAAAAAAAAAAAAATTTTTTTGAAATGGTTAAAAATTATTTTCGGGAATGTCGCAAATGTCGCAAATTCGGCATGTCCGCGGGGTCACCGTTAAATGTCCAAATGAAAAAAAAAAAAAAAAAAAAAAAATTTTTTTTGAAATGGTTAAAAATTATTTTCGGGAATGTCGCAAATGTCGCAAATTCGGCATGTCCGCGGGGTCACCGTTAAGTCCCGAAAAAAAAAAAAAAAAAAAAATTTTTTTTTGAAAATGGTTAAAAATTATTTTCGGGAATGTCGCAAATGTCGCAAATTCGGCATGTCCGCGGGGTCACCGTTAAGTCCCGAAAAAAAAAAAAAAAAAAAAAAAAATTTTTTTTGAAAATGGTTAAAAATTATTTTCGGGAATGTCGCAAATGTCGCAAATTCGGCATGTCCGCGGGGTCACCGTTATCCCGAAAAAAAAAAAAAAAAAAAAAAAAATTTTTTTTTTTTGAAAATGGTTAAAAATTATTTTCGGGAATGTCGCAAATGTCGCAAATTCGGCATGTCCGCGGGGTCACCGTTAAGTCCCGAAAAAAAAAAAAAAAAAAAAATTTTTTTTTTGAAAATGGTTAAAAATTATTTTCGGGAATGTCGCAAATGTCGCAAATTCGGCATGTCCGCGGGGTCACCGTTAAGTCCCGAAAAAAAAAAAAAAAAAAATTTTTTTTTTGAAAATGGTTAAAAATTATTTTTTCGGGAATGTCGCAAATGTCGCAAATTCGGCATGTCCGCGGGGTCACCGTTAAGTCCCGAAAAAAAAAAAAAAAAAAATTTTTTCGGGAATGTCGCAAAAAATTCGGCATGTCCGCGGGGTCAAAAAAAAAAAAAAAAAAAAAAATTTTTTTTTTGAAAATTTAAAAATTATTTTCGGGAATGTCGCAAATGTCGCAAATTCGGCATGTCCGCGGGGTCACCGTTAAGTCCCGAAAAAAAAAAAAAAAAAAAAAAAAAAAAAAAAATTTTTTTTGAATGGTTAAAAATTATTTTCGGGAATGTCGCAAATGTCGCAAATCGGCATGTCCGCGGGGTCACCGTTAAGTCCCGAAAAAAAAAAAAAAAAAAAAAAAAATTTTTTTTTGAAATGGTTAAAAATTATTTTCGGGAATGTCGCAAATGTCGCAAATTCGGCATGTCCGCGGGGTCACCGTTAAGTCCCGAAAAAAAAAAAAAAAAAAAAAAAAAAATTTTTTTTTTGAAAATGGTTAAAAATTATTTTCGGGAATGTCGCAAATGTCGCAAATTCGGCATGTCCGCGGGGTCACCGTTAAGTCCCGAAAAAAAAAAAAAAAAAAAAAAAAAAAAAAAAAAATTTTTTCGAAAATCACCGTTAAGTCCCGAAAAAAAAAAAAAAAAAAAAAAAATTTTTTGAAAATGGTTAAAAATTATTTTCGGGAATGTCGCAAATGTCGCAAATTCGGCATGTCCGCGGGGTCACCGTTAAGTCCCGAAAAAAAAAAAAAAAAAAAAAAAATTTTTTTTGTCGAAAATGGTTAAAAATTATTTTCGGGAATGTCGCAAATGTCGCAAATTCGGCATGTCCGCGGGGTCACCGTTAAGTCCCGAAAAAAAAAAAAAAAAAAAAAAATTTTTTTTTTTGAAAATGGTTAAAAATTTCGGGAATGTCGCAAATGTCGCAAATTCGGCATGTCCGCGGGGTCACCGTTAAGTCCCGAAAAAAAAAAAAAAAAAAAAAAAAAAAAAATGGTTAAAAATTATTTTCGGGAATGTCGCAAATGTCGCAAATTCGGCATGTCCGCGGGGTCACCGTTAAGTCCCGAAAAAAAAAAAAAAAAAAAAAAAATTTTTTTGAAAATGGTTAAAAATTATTTTCGGGAATGTCGCAAATGTCGCAAATTCGGTCATGTTTTTTTTTGAAAATGGTTAAAAATTATTTTCGGGAATGTCGCAAATGTCGCAAATTAAGTCCGCGGGGTCACCGTTAAGTCCCGAAAAAAAAAAAAAAAAAATTTTTTTTTGAAAATGGTTAAAAATTATTTTCGGGAATGTCGCAAATGTCGCAAATTCGGCATGTCCGCGGGGTCACCGTTAAGTCCCGAAAAAAAAAAAAAAAAAAAAAAAAAATTATTTTCGGTTAAAAAATTATTTTTAAGTCGGAATGTCGCAAATGTCGCAAATTCGGCATGTCCGCATGGGGTCACCGTTAAGTCCCGAAAAAAAAAAAAAAAAAAAAAATTTGAAAATGGTTAAAAATTATTTTCGGGAATGTCGCAAATGTCGCAAATTCGGCATGTCCGCGGGGTCACCGTTAAGTCCCGAAAAAAAAAAAAAAAAAAAAAAAAAAAATTTTTTGAAATGGTTAAAAATTATTTTCGGGAATGTCGCAAATGTCGCAAATTCGGCATGTCCGCGGGGTCACCGTTAAGTCCCGAAAAAAAAAAAAAAAAAAAAAATTTTTTTTTGAAAATGGTTAAAAATTATTTTCGGGAATGTCGCAAATGTCGCAAATTCGGCATGTCCGCGGGGTCACCGTTAAGTCCCGAAAAAAAAAAAAAAAAAAATTTTTTTTTGAAAATGGTTAAAAATTATTTTCGGGAATGTCGCAAATGTCGCAAATTCGGCAAATTGTCCGTCGGGGTCACCGTTAAGTCCCGAAAAAAAAAAAAAAAAAAAATTTTTTTTGAAAATGGTTAAAAATTATTTTCGGGAATGTCGCAAATGTCGCAAATTCGGCATGTCCGCGGGGTCACCGTTATCCCGAAAACAAAAAAAAAAAAAAAAAAATTTTTTTTGAAAATGGTTAAAAATTATTTTCGGGAATGTCGCAAAAAAAAATTTTTTTTTAAAATGGTTAAAAATTATTTTCGGGAATGTCGCAAATGTCGCAAATTCGGCATGTCCGCGGGGTCACCGTTAAGTCCCGAAAAAAAAAAAAAAAAAAAAAAAAAATTTTTTTTTGAAAATGGTTAAAAATTATTTTCGGGAATGTCGCAAATGTCGCAAATTCGGCATGTCCGCGGGGTCACCGTTAAGTCCCGAAAAAAAAAAAAAAAAAAAAAAAAAAAAATGGTTAAAAATTATTTTCGGGAATGTCGCAAATGTCGCAAATTCGGCATGTCCGCGGGGTCACCGTTAAGTCCCGAAAAAAAAAAAAAAAAAAAAAAAAAAATTTTTTTTGAATGGTTAAAAATTATTTTCGGGAATGTCGCAAATGTCGCAAATTCGGCATGTCCGCGGGGTCACCGTTAAGTCCCGAAAAAAAAAAAAAAAAAAAATTTTTTTTTAAAAATTATTTTCGGGAAAAATTATTTTCGGGGGTGTCGCAAAAAAAAAAAAAAAAAAATTTTTTTGAAAATGGTCGGAATGTCGCAAATGTCGCAAATTCGGCATGTCCGCGGGGTCACCGTTAAGTCCCGAAAAAAAAAAAAAAAAAAAAAAAAATTTTTTTTTTGAAAATGGTTAAAAATTATTTTCGGGAATGTCGCAAATGTCGCAAATTCGGCATGTCCGCGGGGTCACCGTTAAGTCCCGAAAAAAAAAAAAAAAAAAAAAAAAAATTTTTTTTTTTGAAAATGGTTAAAAATTATTTTCGGGAATGTCGCAAATGTCGCAAATTCGGCATGTCCGCGGGGTCACCGTTAAGTCCGCAAATGAAAACAAAAAAAAAAAAAAAAAAAAAAATTTTTTGAAAATGGTTAAAAATTATTTTCGGGTCGCAATGTCGCAAATGTCGCAAATTCGGCATGTCCGCATGTCCGCGGGGTCACCGTTAAGTCCCGAAAAAAAAAAAAAAAAAAAAATTTTTTTTTTGAAAATGGTTAAAAATTATTTTCGGGAATGTCGCAAATGTCGCAAATTCGGCATGTCCGCGGGGTCACCGTTAAGTCCCGAAAAAAAAAAAAAAAAAAAAAAAAAAAATTTTTTTGAAAATGGTTAAAAATTATTTTCGGAATGTCGCAAATGTCGCAAATTCGGCATGTCCGCGGGGTCACCGTTAAGTCCCGAAAAAAAAAAAAAAAAAAAATTTTTTTCACCGAAAAAAAAAAAAAAAAAAAATTTTTTTTTTGAAAATGGTTAAAAATTATTTTCGGGAATGTCGCAAATGTCGCAAATTCGGCATGTCCGCGGGGTCACCGTTAAGTCCCGAAAAAAAAAAAAAAAAAAAAAAAATTTTTTTTTTTTTGAAAATGGTTAAAAATTATTTTCGGGAATGTCGCAAATGTCGCAAATTCGGCATGTCCGCGGGGTCACCGTTAAGTCCCGAAAAAAAAAAAAAAAAAAAAAAAAAAAAAAAAAAAAAAAATGGTTAAAAATTATTTTCGGGAATGTCGCAAATGTCGCAAATTCGGCATGTCCGCGGGGTCACCGTTAAGTCCCGAAAAAAAAAAAAAAAAAAAAAAAATTTTTTTTTGAAAATGGTTAAAAATTATTTTCGGGAATGTCGCAAATGTCGCAAATTCGGCATGTCCGCGGGGTCACCGTTAAGTCCCGAAAAAAAAAAAAAAAAAATTTTTTGAAAATGGTTAAAAATTATTTTCGGGAATGTCGCAAATGTCGCAAATTCGGCATGTCCGCGGGGTCACCGTTAAGTCCCGAAAAAAAAAAAAAAAAAAAAAAAATTTTTTGAAAATGGTTAAAAATTATTTTCGGGAATGTCGCAAATGTCGCAAATTCGGCATGTCCGCGGGGTCACCGTTAAGTCCCGAAAAAAAAAAAAAAAAAAAAAAAAAAAAAAATTATTTTCGGGAATGTCGCAAATGTCGCAAATTCGGCATGTCCGCGGGGTCAAATGTCGCAAATTATGTCCCGAAAAAAAAAAAAAAAAAAAAAAAAAAAATTTTTTTTTGAAAAATGGTTAAAAATTATTTTCGGGAATGTCGCAAATGTCGCAAATTCGGCATGTCCGCGGGGTCACCGTTAAGTCCCGAAAAAAAAAAAAAAAAAAAAAAAAAAAAAATGGTTAAAAATTATTTTCGGGAATGTCGCAAATGTCGCAAATTCGGCATGTCCGCGGGGTCACCGTTAAGTCACCGTTAAGTCCCAAAAAAAAAAAAAAAAAAAAAATTTTTTTTTGAAAATGGTTAAAAATTATTTTCGGGAATGTCGCAAATGTCGCAAATTCGGCATGTCCGCGGGGTCACCGTTAAGTCCCGAAAAAAAAAAAAAAAAAAATTATTTTCGGGAATGTCGCAAATGTCGCAAATTTTTTTAAGTCCCGAAAATTTTTTTTTTTGAAAATTAAAAATTATTTTCGGGAATGTCGCAAATGTCGCAAATTCGGCATGTCCGCGGGGTCACCGTTAAGTCCCGAAAAAAAAAAAAAAAAAAAAAAATTTTTTTGAAAATGGTTAAAAATTATTTTCGGGAATGTCGCAAATGTCGCAAATTCGGCATGTCCGCGGGGTCACCGTTAAGTCCCGAAAAAAAAAAAAAAAAAAAATGTCCGCGGGGTCACCGTTAAGTCCAAAAAAAAAAAAAAAAATTTTTTTTTGAAAATGGTTAAAAATTATTTTCGGGAATGTCGCAAATGTCGCAAATTCGGCATGTCCGCGGGGTCACCGTTAAGTCCCGAAAAAAAAAAAAAAAAAAAAAAAAAAAAAAAAAAAAAAAAATTTTTTTTTGAAAATGGTTAAAAATTATTTTCGGGAATGTCGCAAATGTCGCAAATTCGAAAAATTATTTTCGGGATGTCCGCATGTCCGGGTCACCGTTAAGTCCCGAAAAAAAAAAAAAAAAAATTTTTTTTGTCGCAAAATGTCCGTCACCGTTAAGTCCCGAAAAAAAAAAAAAAAATTTTTTTTGAAAATTTTAAAAATTATTTTCGGGAATGTCGCAAATGTCGCAAATTCGGCATGTCCGCGGGGTCACCGTTAAGTCCCGAAAAAAAAAAAAAAAAAAAAAAAAATTTTTTTGAAAATGGTTAAAAATTATTTTCGGGAATGTCGCAAATGTCGCAAATTCGGCATGTCCGCGGGGTCACCGTTAAGTCCCGAAAAAAAAAAAAAAAAAAAAAAAAAAAAAATTTTTTTTGAAAATGGTTAAAAATTATTTTCGGGAATGTCGCAAATGTCGCAAATTCGGCATGTCCGCGGGGTCACCGTTAAGTCCCGAAAAAAAAAAAAAAAAAAAAAAAAAAAATTTTTTTTTTGAAAATGGTTAAAAATTATTTTCGGGAATGTCGCAAATGTCGCAAATTCGGCATGTCCGCGGGGTCACCGTTAAGTCCCGAAAAAAAAAAAAAAAAAAAAAAAAATTTTTTTGAAAATGGTTAAAAATTATTTTCGGGGAATGTCGCAAATGTCGCAAATTCGGCATGTCCGCGGGGTCACCGTTAAGTCCCGAAAAAAAAAAAAAAAAAAAAAATTATTTTCGGGAATGTCGCAAATGTCGCAAATTCGGCATGTCCGCGGGGTCACCGTTAAAAAAAAAAAAAAAAAAAATTTTTTGTCGCAAATGTCGCAAATTCGGCATGTCCGCGGGGTCACCGTTAAGTAAAAAAAAAAAAAAAAAAAAATTTTTTTTGAAAATTTAAAAATTATTTTCGGGAATGTCGCAAATGTCGCAAATTCGGCATGTCCGCGGGGTCACCGTTAAGTCCCGAAAAAAAAAAAAAAAAAAAAAAAAATTTTTTTTTTGAAAATGGTTAAAAATTATTTTCGGGAATGTCGCAAATGTCGCAAATTCGGCATGTCCGCGGGGTCACCGTTAAGTCCCGAAAAAAAAAAAAAAAAAAAAAAATTTTTTTTTTGAAAATGGTTAAAAATTATTTTCGGGAATGTCGCAAATGTCGCAAATTCGGCATGTCCGCGGGGTCACCGTTAAGTCCCGAAAAAAAAAAAAAAAAAAAAAAAATTTTTTGAAAATGGTTAAAAATTATTTTCGGGAATGTCGCAAATGTCGCAAATTCGGCATGTCCGCGGGGTCACCGTTAAGTCCCGAAAAAAAAAAAAAAAAAAAAAAAAAAATTTTGAAAATGGTTAAAAATTATTTTCGGGAATGTCGCAAATGTCGCAAATTCGGCATGTCCGCGGGGTCACCGTTAAGTCCCGAAAAAAAAAAAAAAAAAAAAAAAAATTTTTTTTTGAAAATGGTTAAAAATTATTTTCGGGAATGTCGCAAATGTCGCAAATTCGGCATGTCCGCGGGGTCACCGTTAAGTCCCGAAAAAAAAAAAAAAAAAAATTTTTTTTTTTAAAAAAAAAAAAATTATTTTTTTTTGAAAATGGTTAAAAATGTCGGGAATGTCGCAAATGTCGCAAATTCGGCATGTCCGCGGGGTCACCGTTAAGTCCCGAAAAAAAAAAAAAAAAAAAAAAAAAAAATGGTTAAAAATTATTTTCGGGAATGTCGCAAATGTCGCAAATTCGGCAAAATGTCCGCAAATGTCGGGTCATGTCCGCGGGGTCACCGTTAAGTCCCGAAAAAAAAAAAAAAAAAAAAAAATTTTTTTTTTGAAAATGGTTAAAAATTATTTTCGGGAATGTCGCAAATGTCGCAAATTCGGCATGTCCGCGGGGTCACCGTTAAGTCCCGAAAAAAAAAAAAAAAAAAAAATTTTTTTTTTGAAAATGGTTAAAAATTATTTTCGGGAATGTCGCAAATGTCGCAAATTCGGCATGTCCGCGGGGTCACCGTTAAGTCCCGAAAAAAAAAAAAAAAAAAAAAATTTTTTTTTGAAAATGGTTAAAAATTATTTTCGGGAATGTCGCAAATGTCGCAAATTCGGCATGTCCGCGGGGTCACCGTTAAGTCCCGAAAAAAAAAAAAAAAAAAAAAAATTTTTTTTTTTTGAAATGGTTAAAAATTATTTTCGGGAATGTCGCAAATGTCGCAAATTCGGCATGTCCGCGGGGTCACCGTTAAGTCCCGAAAAAAAAAAAAAAAAAATTTTTTTTTTTTTGAAAATGGTTAAAAAAAAAAAAAAAAAAATTTTTTTTTTGAAATTTTAAAAATTATTTTCGGAATGTCGCAAATGTCGCAAATTCGGCATGTCCGCGTTAAGTCAAAAAAAAAAAAAAAAAAAAAAATTTTTTTGAAAATTAAAAATTATTTTCGGTGTCGAAAAAAAAAAAAAAAAAAAAAAAAAAAAAAATTTTTTTTTTTGAAAATGGTTAAAAATTATTTTCGGGAATGTCGCAAATGTCGCAAATTCGGCATGTCCGCGGGGTCACCGTTAAGTCCCGAAAAAAAAAAAAAAAAAAAAAAATTTTTTTTTTGAAAATGGTTAAAAATTATTTTCGGGAATGTCGCAAATGTCGCAAATTCGGCATGTCCGCGGGGTCACCGTTAAGTCCCGAAAAAAAAAAAAAAAAAAAAAAAAAAAAAAATGGTTAAAAATTATTTTCGGGAATGTCGCAAATGTCGCAAATTCGGCATGTCCGCGGGGTCACCGTTAAGTCCCGAAAAAAAAAAAAAAAAAAAAAAAAATTTTTTTTGAAAATGGTTAAAAATTATTTTCGGGAATGTCGCAAATGTCGCAAATTCGGCATGTCCGCGGGGTCACCGTTAAGTCCCGAAAAAAAAAAAAAATTTTTTTTTGAAAAAAAAATTATTTTTGTCGCAAATGTCGCAAAATGTCCGCGGGGTCACCGTTAAGTCCCGAAAAAAAAAAAAAAAAAAAAAAATTTTTTTTTGAAAATGGTTAAAAATTATTTTCGGGAATGTCGCAAATGTCGCAAATTCGGCATGTCCGCGGGGTCACCGTTAAGTCCCGAAAAAAAAAAAAAAAAAAAAAATTTTTTGAAAATGGTTAAAAATTATTTTCGGGAATGTCGCAAATGTCGCAAATTCGGCATGTCCGCGGGGTCACCGTTAAGTCCCGAAAAAAAAAAAAAAAAAAAAATTTTTTTTTGAAAATGGTTAAAAATTATTTTCGGGAATGTCGCAAATGTCGCAAATTCGGCATGTCCGCGGGGTCACCGTTAAGTCCCAAAAAAAAAAAAAAATTTGTTAAAATTAAAAATTATTTTCGGGAATGTCGCAAATGTCGCAAATTCGGCATGTCCGCGGGGTCACCGTTAAGTCCCGAAAAAAAAAAAAAAAAAAAAAAAAAAAATTTTTTTTTGAAATGGTTAAAAATTATTTTCGGGAATGTCGCAAATGTCGCAAATTCGGCATGTCCGCGGGGTCACCGTTAAGTCCCGAAAAAAAAAAAAAAAAAAAAAAAAATTTTTTGAAAATGGTTAAAAATTATTTTCGGGAATGTCGCAAATGTCGCAAATTCGGCATGTCCGCGGGGTCACCGTTAAGTCCCGAAAAAAAAAAAAAAAAAAATTTTTTTTTTTTGAAAATGGTTAAAAATTATTTTCGGGAATGTCGCAAATGTCGCAAATTCGGCATGTCCGCGGGGTCACCGTTAAGTCCCGAAAAAAAAAAAAAAAAAAAAAAAAAATTTTTGAAAATGGTTAAAAATTATTTTCGGGAATGTCGCAAATGTCGCAAATTCGGCATGTCCGCGGGGTCACCGTTAAGTCCCGAAAAAAAAAAAAAAAAAAAAATTTTTTTTTAAAAATTATTTTCGGGAATGTCGCAAATGTCGCAAATTCGGCATGTCCGCGGGGTCACCGTTAAGTCCCGAAAAAAAAAAAAAAAAAATTTTTTTGAAAATGGTTAAAAATTATTTTCGAATGTCGCAAATGTTTCGGCATGTCCGCGGGGTCACCGTTAAGTCCCAAAAAAAAAAAAAAAAAAAATTTTTTTGAAAATGGTTAAAAATTATTTTCGGGAATGTCGCAAATGTCGCAAATTCGGCATGTCCGCGGGGTCACCGTTAAGTCCCGAAAAAAAAAAAAAAAAAAAATTTTTTTTTTGGTTAAAAATTATTTTCGGGAATGTCGCAAATGTCGCAAATTCGGCATGTCCGCGGGGTCACCGTTAAGTCCCGAAAAAAAAAAAAAAAAAAAAAAAAATTTTTTTGAAAATGGTTAAAAATTATTTTCGGGAATGTCGCAAATGTCGCAAATTCGGCATGTCCGCGGGGTCACCGTTAAGTCCCGAAAAAAAAAAAAAAAAAAAAAAAATTTTTTTTTTGAAAATGGTTAAAAATTATTTTCGGGAATGTCGCAAATGTCGCAAATTCGGCATCCCGGGGGTCACCGTTAAGTCCCGAAAAAAAAAAAAAAAAAAAAAATTTTTTTTGAAAATGGTTAAAAATTATTTTCGGGAATGTCGCAAAATGTCGCAAATTCGGCATGTCCGCGGGGTCACCGTTAAGTCCCGAAAAAAAAAAAAAAAAAATTTTTTTTTTGAAAATGGTTAAAAATTTTTTCGGGAATGTCGCAAATGTCGCAAATTCGGCATGTCCGCGGGGTCACCGTTAAGTCCCGAAAAAAAAAAAAAAAAAAAAAATTTTTTTTCGAAAATGGTTAAAAATTATTTTCGGGAATGTCGCAAATGTCGCAAATTCGGCATGTCCAAATGTCGGGGTCACCGTTAAGTCCCGAAAAAAAAAAAAAAAAAAAAAAAAAAATTTTTTTGAAAATGGTTAAAAATTATTTTCGGGAATGTCGCAAATGTCGCAAATTCGGCATGTCCGCGGGGTCACCGTTAAGTCCCGAAAAAAAAAAAAAAAAAAAATTTTTTTTTTTATTTTCGGGAATGTCGCAAATGTCGCAAATTCGGCATGTCCGCGGGGTCACCGTTAAGTCCCGAAAAAAAAAAAAAAAAAAAAATTTTTTTTGAAAATGGTTAAAAATTATTTTCGGGAATGTCGCAAATGTCGCAAATTCGGCATGTCCGCGGGGTCACCGTTAAGTCCCGAAAAAAAAAAAAAAAAAAAAAAAAAAAATTTTAAAAATTATTTTCGGGAATGTCGCAAATGTCGCAAATTCGGCATGTCCGCGGGGTCACCGTTAAGTGCCGAAAAAAAAAAAAAAAAAAATTTTTTTTTTGAAAATGGTTAAAAATTATTTTCGGGAATGTCGCAAATGTCGCAAATTCGGCATGTCCGCGGGTCACCGTTAAGTCCCGAAAAAAAAAAAAAAAAAAAAAAAATTTTTTTGATTTTAAAAATTTTCGGGAATGTCGCAAATGTTTTGTCCGCGGGGTCACCGTTAAGTCCCAAAAAAAAAAAAAAAATTTTTTTTTTGAAAATGTTTTTCGGGAATGTCGCAAATGTCGCAAATTGACCCCGCGGGGTCACATTTTTTTTTGAAAATTTTAAAAATTATTTTCGAATGTCGCAAATGTCGCAAATTCGGCATGTCCGCGGGGTCACCGTTAAGTCCCGAAAAAAAAAAAAAAAAAAAATTTTTTTGAAAATTTTAAAAATTATTTTCGGGAATGTCGCAAATGTCGCAAATTCGGCATGTCCGCGGGGTCACCGTTAAGTCCCGAAAAAAAAAAAAAAAAAAAAATTTTTTTTTTGAAAATGGTTAAAAATTATTTTCGGGAATGTCGCAAATGTCGCAAATTCGGCATGTCCGCGGGGTCACCGTTAAGTCCCGAAAAAAAAAAAAAAAAAAAAATTTTTTTTTTGAAAATGGTTAAAAATTATTTTCGGAATGTCGCAAATGTCGCAAATTCGGCATGTCCGACACCGTTAAGTCCCGAAAAAAAAAAAAAAAAAAAAAATTTTTTTTTAAAAATTATTTTCGGGAATGTCGCAAATGTCGCAAATTCGGCATGTCCGCGGGGTCACCGTTAAGTCCCGAAAAAAAAAAAAAAAAAAAAAAAAAAAAAATTTTTTGAAAATTTTAAAAATTATTTTCGGGAATGTCGCAAATGTCGCAAATTCGGCATGTCCGCGGGGTCACCGTTAAGTCCCGAAAAAAAAAAAAAAAAAAAAAAAAAATTTTTTTTTGAAAATGGTTAAAAATTATTTTCGGGAATGTCGCAAATGTCGCAAATTCGGCATGTCCGCGGGGTCACCGTTAAGTCCCGAAAAAAAAAAAAAAAAAAAAAATTTTTTTTTGAAAATTGTTAAAAATTATTTTCGGGAATGTCGCAAATGTCGCAAATTCGGCATGTCCGGGGGTCACCGTTAAGTCCCGAAAAAAAAAAAAAAAAAAAATTTTTTTTTGAAAATGGTTAAAAATTATTTTCGGGAATGTCGCAAATGTCGCAAATTCGGCATGTCCGCGGGGTCACCGTTAAGTCCCGAAAAAAAATTTTTTTGAAATTTGCGAAAAAAATTATTTTCGGGAATGTCGCAAATGTCGCAAATTCGGCATGTCCATCACCGTTAAGTCAAAAAAAAAAAAAAAAAAAATTTTTTTTTTTTTTGAAAATGGTTAAAAATTATTTTCGGGAATGTCGCAAATGTCGCAAATTCGGCATGTCCGCGGGGTCACATTAAGTCCCGAAAAAAAAAAAAAAAAAAAAAAATTTTTTTTTTGAAAATTTAAAAATTATTTTCGAATGTCGCAAATGTCGCAAATTCGGCATGTCCGCGGGGTCACCATTAAGTCCCGAAAAAAAAAAAAAAAAAAAAAAAATTTTTTTTTTGGTTAAAAATTATTTTCGGGAATGTCGCAAATGTCGCAAATTCGGCATGTCCGCGGGGTCACCGTTAAGTCGAAAACAAAAAAAAAAAAAAAAAATTTTTTTTGAAAATGACAAAAATTATTTTCGAATGTCGCAAATGTCGCAAATTCGGCATGTCCGCGGGGTCACCGTTAAGTCCCGAAAAAAAAAAAAAAAAAAATTTTTTTTGAAAATTTTAAAAATTATTTTCGGGAATGTCGCAAATGTCGCAAATTCGGCATGTCCGCGGGGTCACCGTTAAGCCCCGAAAAAAAAAAAAAAAAAAAAAAAAATTTTTTTTTTGAAAATGGTTAAAAATTATTTTCGAATGTCGCAAATGTCGCAAATTCGGCATGTCCGCATCACCGTTAAGTCCCGAAAAAAAAAAAAAAAAAAAAAATTTTTTTTTTTAAAAATTATTTTCGGGAATGTCGCAAATGTCGCAAATTCGGCATGTCCGCGGGGTCACCGTTAAGTCCCGAAAAAAAAAAAAAAAAAAAAAAAATTTTTGAAAATGGTTAAAAATTATTTTCGAATGTCGCAAATGTCGCAAATTCGGCATGTCCGCGGGGTCACCGTTAAGTCCAAAAAAAAAAAAAAAAAAAAAAAAAAAATTTTTTTTTTAAAAATTATTTTCGGGAATGTCGCAAATGTCGCAATGTCCGCGGGGTCATTAAGCCGAAAAAAAAAAAAAAAAAAAAAATTATTTTCGGGAATGTCGCAAATGTCGCAAATTCGGCATGTCCGCGGGGTCACCGTTAAGTCCCGAAAACAAAAAAAAAAAAAAAATTTTTTTTTGAAATTTAAAAATTATTTTTTCATGTCGCAAATGTCGCAAATTCGGCATGTTTCAACCATTTTCAAAAAAAAAAAAAAAAAAAAAAAAATTTTTTTTTTGAAAATGGTTAAAAATTATTTTCGGGAATGTCGCAAATGTCGCAAATTCGGCATGTCCGCGGGGTCACCGTTAAGTCCCGACATTTTTTTTTGAAAATGGTTAAAAATTATTTTCGAATGTCGCAAATGTCGCAAATTCGGCATGTCCGCGGGGTCACCGTTAAGTCCCGAAAAAAAAAAAAAAAAAAAAATTTTTTTTTTGAAAATGGTTAAAAATTATTTTTTTTTTGTCGCAAATGTCGCAAATTCGGCATGTCCGCGGGGTCACCGTTAAGTCCCGAAAACAAAAAAAAAAAAAAAAAAATTTTTTTTTTGAAAATGGTTAAAAATTATTTTCGAATGTCGCAAATGTCGCAAATTCGGCATGTCCGCGGGGTCACCGTTAAGTCCCGAAAAAAAAAAAAAAAAAAATTTTTTTTTTTTTAAAAATTATTTTCGGGAATGTCGCAAATGTCGCAAATTCGGCATGTCCGCGGGGTCACCGTTAAGTCCGAAAAAAAAAAAAAAAAAAAAAATTTTTTTTGAAAATGGTTAAAAATTATTTTCGAATGTCGCAAATGTCGCAAATTTGTCCGCGGGGTCACCGTTAAGTCAAAAAAAAAAAAAAAAAAATTTTTTTTTTTAAAAATTATTTTCGGGAATGTCGCAAATGTCGCAAATTCGGCATGTCCGCGGGGTCACCGTTAAGTCCCGAAAAAAAAAAAAAAAAAAAAAAATTTTTTTTTGAAAATTTTAAAAAATTTTTGTCGCAAATGTCGCAAATTCGGCATGTCCGCGGGGTCACCGTTAAGTATTTTCGGGAATGTCGCAAATGTCGCAAATTCGGCATGTCCGCGGGGTCATTAAGTCCGAAAAAAAAAAAAAAAAAAAAAATTTTTTTTTGAAAATGAAAAATTTTTTCGAATTCGCAAAATCGCAAATTTTCCGCGGGGTCACCGTTTTCAAAAAAAAAAAAAAAAAAAAAAATTTTTTTTTTTGAAAATGGTTAAAAATTATTTTCGGGAATGTCGCAAATGTCGCACCGGCATGTCCGCGGACACCGTTAAGTCCGAAAAAAAAAAAAAAAAAAAAAAAAATTTTTTTTTGAAAATTTAAAAATTATTTTCGACATGTCCAAAAAATTTTTAACCGCGGGGTCACCGTTTCAAAAAAAAAAAAAAAAAAAAAAATTTTTTTTTTTGAAAATTTTTTTTCGGGAATGTCGCAAATGTCGCAAATTCGGCATGTCCGCGGGGTCACAAGTCCGAAAAAAAAAAAAAAAAAAAAAAAAATTTTTTTTTTGAAAATGGTTAAAAATTATTTTCGAATGTCGCAAATGTCGCAAATTTGTCCGCGGGGTCACCGTTTTCAAAAAAAAAAAAAAAAAAAAAAAAAAATTTTTTTTTTTATTTTCGGGAATGTCGCAAATGTCGCAAATTCGGCATGTCCGCGGGGTCACCGTTAAGTCCCGAAAAAAAAAAAAAAAAAAAAAATTTTTTTTTTGAAAATGGTTAAAAATTATTTTCGAATGTCGCAAATTGTCGAAATTCATGTCCGCGGGGTCAAAGTCCAAAAAAAAAAAAAAAAAATTTTTTTGAAAATGGTTAAAAATTATTTTCGGGAATGTCGCAAATTCGCAAATTCGGCAAAAGTCCCGAAAAAAAAAAAAAAAAAAAAATTTTTTATTTTCGGGACTTAACGGTGACCCCGCGGACATGTCCGAATTTGCGACATTTGCGACATTCCCGAAAATAATTTTTAACCATTTTCAAAAAATTTTTTTTGAAAATTTTTTTTTTCGGGAATGGTGACCCAAACATGCCGAAAATTGGCATGTTTGCGACATTCACCGTTAAAATAATTTTTAACCAAAAAAAAAAAAAAAAATTTTTTTTTTAAAAATTATTTTCGGGAATGTCGCAAATGTCGCAAATTCGGACTTCACCGTTAACGGTGACCCCGCAAATGTCGCAAATTCGGACATGCCGAAAAAAAAAAAAAAAAAATTTTTTTTTTGAAAATTGGAAAATTTTTCGGGAATGTCGCAAATGTCGCAAATTTTTATGTCCGCAATTTTCAAAAAAAAAAAAAAAAAAAAAAAATTTTTTTT
>NW_027036823.1:2500-16027 GCF_034236695.1 Oncorhynchus nerka | reverse complement strand
AGCCTAGCCCTAGACTGACTCACTCTGAAACATAACTGTCATTGTTGGAAAACACTGAAAAACATTGACATGACGACCTGCGTTACCATGATTATTATTTGTCTTAAATCGTATAGATCAGTGTTGACTCTATCCTACTTTGTCCCCGCTCCTCCAGACGAACATTTCCAGGAGATCACAGGCACTCTGCAGGAGGGGCGAATGGCATGTCAGTATGTCTGTATTTATAGACTCCAGACATTAAACATTAAAGCCTGAAGTCTGGCTGCAGTTTGTTTGAGGATTCGTCTCGGATGGCCACACTTCTGTGTTCAGTCAGATCTCAGTGGAAGGCAGTGTGTGTGTGTGTGTGTGTGTGTGTGTGTGTGTGTGTGTGTGTGTGTGTGTGTGTGTGTGTGTGTGTGTGTGTGTGTGTGTGTGTGTGTGGAGGGGGGGGGGTGTCTGTGTGTGTGTCACAGGAATTCTATGCCTGTGAGGGGTTGTTAGAATATCGGGGGCAGAGAGAGATGTAGAATCTGTCAGGAGACATCAGTAGAGTTGGAGAATAGTCATATTGCTGCTATTCTCTGTGTGCTGTAATGTCCACAGTTTGTGACACTGACAAATAGTGTGACTCCACATCTCACCACCAAGGGGATTTACAAATCAAATCAAATGGATCTATAAAGCCCTTTTTATGTCAGCATTCCTCCTGATCTCCAACAGTTAACATTAGGAGTGGATTGATTCCTCCTGATCTCCAACAGTTAACATTAGGAGTGGACTGATTCCTCCTGATCTCCAACAGTTAACATTAGGAGTGGACTGATTCCTCCTGATCTCCAACAGTTAACATTAGGAGTGGACTGATTCCTCCTGATCTCCAACAGTTAACATTAGGAGTGGACTGATTCCTCCTGATCTCCAACAGTTAACATTAGGAGTGGACTGATTCCTCCTGATCTCCAACAGTTAACATTAGGAGTGGACTGATTCCTCTTGATCTCCAACAGTTAACATTAGAAGTGGATTGATTCCTCCTGGCAGGTCGGGGTCTAGTATTAGCCTATCTATGTGGATGGACATTCAGTTTGCCTGCTGTGTTTTGTTACATTCAGATATGGATTACAACCAATGGTCACTGTGATGTGATCTGTCACCAACAGCTCCCGCTACCTCTCCCCAGGAGGAGAGTCATGAACTGTTCCAGGTCCAGAGGTATGGTGAACTGGCCCCTTGTGTTCTACACTCAACGCTGCATCTCAGCCTCACCTCAGGAAGATGGCAACACCCTGTCACTTGGCTTTAAGTCCCTGTGACGTGTGTGTGTGTGTGTGTGTGTGTGTGTGTGTGTGTGTGTGTGTGTGTGTGTGTGTGTGTGTGTGTGTGTGTGTGTGTGTGTGTGTGTGTGTGTGTGTGTGTGTGTGTGTGTGTGTGTGTGTGTGTGTGTGTGTGTGAGAGAGAGAGAGAGAGAGAGAGAGAGAGAGAGAGAGAGAGAGAGAGAGCCCTACCAGATGTTCTGTTTCCACCTCGAGCCGAAACTCTGGACTCATCCAACTCAATCCAATGGATGACAACACAGTATTGTCTATTGTCCATCATCGTGTATCTCCATCATGTTATAGTTACAGTCATGTATCTCCATCATGTTATAGTTACAGTCATGTATCTCCATCATGTTATAGTTACAGTCATGTATCTCCATCATGTTATAGTTACAGGTTATAGTTACAGTCATGTATCTCCATCATGTTATAGTTACAGTCATGTATCTCCATCATGTTATATTTACAGGTTATAGTTACAGTCATGTATCTCCATCATGTTATATTTACAGGTTATAGTTACAGTCATGTATCTCCATCATGTTATAGTTACAGTCATGTATCTCCATCATGTTATAGTTACAGTCATGTATCTCCATCATGTTATAGTTACAGTCATGTATCTCCATCATGTTATATTTACAGGTTATAGTTTACAGTCATGTATCTCCATCATGTTATAGTTACAGTCATATATCTCCATCATGTTATATTTACAGGTTATAGTTTACAGTCATGTATCTCCATCATGTTATAGTTACAGTCATATATCTCCATCATGTTATATTTACAGGTTATAGTTTACAGTCATATATCTCCATCATGTTATAGTTACAGTCATATATCTCCATCATGTTATATTTACAGGTTATAGTTACAGTCATGTATCTCCATCATGTTATATTTACAGTCATGTATCTCCATCATGTTATAGTTACAGTCATGTATCTCCATCATGTTATATTTACAGGTTATAGTTTACAGTCATGTATCTCCATCATGTTATAGTTACAGTCATGTATCTCCATCATGTTATAGTTACAGTCATGTATCTCCATCATGTTATAGTTACAGTCATGTATCTCCATCATGTTATATTTACAGGTTATAGTTACAGTCATGTATCTCCATCATGTTATAGTTACAGTCATGTATCTCCATCATGTTATATTTACAGGTTATAGTTTACAGTCATGTATCTCCATCATGTTATATTTACAGGTTATAGTTACAGTCATGTATCTCCATCATGTTATATTTACAGGTTATAGTTACAGTCATGTATCTCCATCATGTTATAGTTACAGTCATGTATCTCCATCATGTTATATTTACAGGTTATAGTTACAGTCATGTATCTCCATCATGTTATAGTTACAGTCATGTATCTCCATCATGTTATAGTTACAGTCATGTATCTCCATCATGTTATAGTTACAGTCATGTATCTCCATCATGTTATAGTTACAGTCATGTATCTCCATCATGTTATAGTTACAGTCATGTATCTCCATCATGTTATAGTTACAGTCATGTATCTCCATCATGTTATATTTACAGGTTATAGTTACAGTCATGTATCTCCATCATGTTATATTTACAGGTTATAGTTACAGTCATGTATCTCCATCATGTTATATTTACAGGTTATAGTTACAGTCATGTATCTCCATCATGTTATATTTACAGGTTATAGTTACAGTCATGTATCTCCATCATGTTATATTTACAGTCATGTATCTCCATCATGTTATAGTTACAGTCATGTATCTCCATCATGTTATATTTACAGTCATATATCTCCATCATGTTATATTTACAGTCATGTATCTCCATCATGTTATATTTACAGTCATGTATCTCCATCATGTTATATTTACAGTCATGTATCTCCATCATGTTATATTTACAGTCATGTATCTCCATCATGTTATATTTACAGTCATGTATCTCCATCATGTTATAGTTACAGTCATGTATCTCCATCATGTTATATTTACAGTCATGTATCTCCATCATGTTATATTTACAGTCATGTATATCCATCATGTTATAGTTACAGTCATATATCTCCATCATGTTATAGTTACAGTCATGTATCTCCATCATGTTATAGTTACAGTCATGTATCTCCATCATGTTATATTTACAGTCATGTATCTCCATCATGTTATATTTACAGGTTATAGTTACAGTCATGTATCTCCATCATGTTATATTTACAGGTTATAGTTACAGTCATGTATCTCCATCATGTTATAGTTACAGTCATGTATCTCCATCATGTTATAGTTACAGTCATGTATCTCCATCATGTTATAGTTACAGTCATGTATCTCCATCATGTTATAGTTACAGTCATATATCTCCATCATGTTATAGTTACAGTCATATATCTCCATCATGTTATAGTTACAGTCATGTATCTCCATCATGTTATAGTTACAGTCATATATCTCCATCATGTTATAGTTACAGTCATGTATCTCCATCATGTTATATTTACAGTCATATATCTCCATCATGTTATATTTACAGTCATGTATCTCCATCATGTTATATTTACAGTCATGTATCTCCATCATGTTATAGTTACAGTCATGTATCTCCATCATGTTATATTTACAGTCATGTATCTCCATCATGTTATATTTACAGTCATGTATCTCCATCATGTTATAGTTACAGTCATATATCTCCATCATGTTATAGTTACAGTCATGTATCTCCATCATGTTATAGTTACAGTCATGTATCTCCATCATGTTATAGTTACAGTCATGTATCTCCATCATGTTATATTTACAGGTTATAGTTACAGTCATGTATCTCCATCATGTTATATTTACAGGTTATAGTTACAGTCATGTATCTCCATCATGTTATAGTTACAGTCATGTATCTCCATCATGTTATAGTTACAGTCATATATCTCCATCATGTTATAGTTACAGTCATGTATCTCCATCATGTTATAGTTACAGTCATGTATCTCCATCATGTTACAGTCATATATCTCCATCATGTTATAGTTACAGTCATGTATCTCCATCATGTTATAGTTACAGTCATGTATCTCCATCATGTTATAGTTACAGTCATATATCTCCATCATGTTATAGTTACAGTCATGTATCTCCATCATGTTATAGTTACAGTCATATATCTCCATCATGTTATATTTACAGGTTATAGTTACAGTCATGTATCTCCATCATGTTATAGTTACAGTCATATATCTCCATCATGTTATATTTACAGGTTATAGTTACAGTCATGTATCTCCATCATGTTATAGTTACAGTCATGTATCTCCGTCTAATTTGACTGAAGGTGATGATGCTGTTGACCGTGATCTTGACTTAGCAGAGGCATCAAACACATATACACATGCATTCATTTACTGACTTTATGTGATGCCATTGAGGTGGTCGTTGTTAGCGACCGTAGTTACTGGAGAAGCTTGTGGTTGACTATTCAACAGACACATGAGGATATGATGATGATGATGATGCCGTGCTGCTCACCTGTTCAGGTCTGAGTCCAGGCGGTACCCAGGCGTATTCCTCAAGGGCACAACCTGAGTCGTCGTCTGACGTAGAGCTCCTCTGGAAGCCCAGGGTCAGTTTCCCCAGCTTCCCCCCCGTCCGCTGCTCCATATCCAGGCCCCGGACACCCCCGTCCGCTGCTCCATATCCAGGCCCCGGACACCCCCCGTCCGCTGCTCCATATCCAGGCCCCGGACACCCCCCGTCCGCTGCTCCATATCCAGGCCCCGGACACCCCCCGTCCGCTGCTCCATATCCAGGCCCCGGACACCCACCGGCCGCTCCAGGTTCATCACACGCGGGCGCTGCCCGAGGGAGACAGGACAGGAGACGAAGGGTTATCAAATGCCCCCCAAATTCAACGTTTAGAATAATTCCTCATTCAGTCAGTGGTTCTTCAGACTTTATATATCGGGAGGGACATCTCTATGTTGTCTGTTTCTGCTTTCCTGAAAACACGGGTTTGCTCTCGTATAGAAACAGAGCGGCAGGTAACCTAGATCCTAGTGGTTAGAGCATTGGGCCAGTAACTGAAAGGTTCCTGGACCGAGCTGGAAACGTAAAAATCTGTCATTCTGCCCCTGAACAAGGCCGTTAAACACACTGTTCCCCGGTAGGCCGTCATTGTAAATAAGAATCAGTATATTAGACAGGTTAGTGGAGTACAGACTGACTGTTAAATGGATCTGGTCTTGTAATCATGATTAAATCCCCTTACATCACATGACACTGAACTGTACATTGAGTCAGAGACCTGTTGTACTGGTCACATCCAAAGCTGTGCGTGTGTAAAAATGTATTTAATACCTAGTGTGTGATTTACAGGTTGTTCAAGGACAGGAGGCTTGTGGGACTGACACAGAGCGGTACATTCAGAGACCTTTTGTACTGGTCACATCCAAAGCTGTGCGTGTGTAAAAAATGTATTTAATACCTAGTGTGTGGTTTACAGGTTGTTCAAGGACAGGAGGCTTGTGGGACTGACACAGAGCGGTACATTCAGAGACCTGTTGTACTGGTCACAATCACTGTGAAACACTGCTGGTTCATAGGTTGAGGTTGTATTGGGCACAGGGGGCTGGTGTCCATGACGACACCACAGTACACACGTAGGAGGACATGATATCTCCTCATATAACACGGCTTTGTGTCTGTGATTGTCTAAGGCACATACATCACTATTTCACAGAATCTCAGCCATTTTAGGTTCCTTTCAAAGCCTTTTAAAGGACCTGATAAGGAGGAGGTGGCGGGTTACATCCAGAGATGTTTATCACTTCAGTCTCTCTTCTCTCTTATCTCTGTGTTCACCTACTTCAGAGCCCTCTCTCTATCTGCGTCGCAAATGGCACCCTATTCCCTATATAGTGCACTACTTTTGACCAGAGCTCTAAGGGAGCTCTATGTGCCCTGGTCTAAAGTAGTGCACTAAATAGGGAATAGGGTGCCATTTGGGATGTACACTCTGTCGCTGTCAGATAACCTGGTTTAAGTCTTGGAGGTGTTAAAAACCCCACTTGTGTTTTGTTTGAGTTCCTTTGACGTGCAAATGAAGACCAGAATAGCCTGAGAAGAGCACCCTTGTTTGGGGAGAAAGTTTGGATTTCACAGACGCCCTCTAAACTTAATGGAAGTTCACTCTTGAGTCACAAGGAGGGACCTTCTTCTGAAAGATGAGGTATTTCACAAGGACTGTCACAAGAGAGTCTGAGTATGTAGGTCTAATACCTTTCTGTCTAATCATTTCAATCAAAAGCTCAACAAAAACATGTCAGTAACCTGCTGTGGAAAATATATGTAAACTAATGTCAGCTAATGTATTCTGAGATATAATTTGAATGCCTTCACATGAGTTAATCACAGTCTAATGCCCATTCAAACAGAGATGGTCATTCTGGCCAGTCAACATCACTGTGGAGAAATGAATGGGGAAAGTTTGTTTGAATTTGAATACAGTTACAACAAGCCCTGCAGCTTCTAACCAACAAATACAAAAAGGGTTATAAAAGCTCAGGCTGTTAAACTGGGACTGAGCTCATTTCACACACAGAACACAACGTAGTGGCTCTGTCAGCTTTTTACCAAGTAGGACCAGATGAAGACATCACTCATTAGTTCTTCTAATCTAACAGAACCCGAGGTCTCTGTGGTATGAGTAGAACTCAGTGTTGACAGTGCAGATACATATTTTTTATTTAACTAGGCAAGTCAGTTAAGAGCAAATTCTTATTGACAATGACAGTCTACCAGGGAACAGTGGGTCAACTGCCTTGTTGAGGGGCAGAACAACAGTTTTGACCTTGTCACCTCAGGGACTTGATCCAGCAACCTTTTGGTTACTGGCCCAACACTCTAACCACTAGACTACCTGCCACCCCGATATAACCTATAATTCAATAACTGTATGTTTTATATGGATTTCTATGGTTGCCAGATTCTATTGACTCTTTCCCGCACAATCAGAGCCAATATCCTGCTCAATCCACTAAAAAGTAGCCCAATTTTAGATAGAGTAGGTGCTCAATGCCTTTCCTTGCGTGAGGTAAAACACTTTCCCTAAGTGCCCTTGAGACATTATCCAACGGCCAAGCAACCGAGTCACGAGATGGACGGAGAGATAGAGAGCCATTTGCTAAAGGCGTGTCATTACAATAATTGTCTAGGTCATGTCCTCAAGAGAAAACTGTGATGGATTTCTGGGAATAGCCTGCTAGCGCAGTGTCCTAGACGTGAAATATGTTGTCCTCAAAACATTTAATTACAAGGGATAAAAATAACACATTTTGTGTAGCCCAGTTCTGACCACACCAAGAGAAGATTTCCCTGTGAAAGAATCTAAGAAATTCTCCTGTGAATGTATTCCTAACCCCCCCATCCTCTTTACCCCAACCTCTGCTTTTAGAAAGTCAAGTAAGGAAAGTCAGAGAAAATCCCCAGCAGATTCCTGAGCCAACATACACAGGTACTCACATTACACCTTGTCATCCGCTGGCAATAACACAATGTGTGTCTTTATCAAAAACAAAAACAAAACGTCTAACTTACTACCCTGCTCTGCTCCTTTAAACCCAAGTCAAAGAGAGCCGACGGGAGGGAAAGAGAAACATTCATTTTTTTGAAAAAGGCATTTAAAAAGTCCCAACATCGGCACTATGTAAACACCCTCCAGGTGGAGGCCCTGTTGGTCCTATACTGACACATACTAAAGGCCTCTGAGTGGCGCAGTGGTCTGAGGCACTGCATCTCAGTGCTAGAGGTGTCACTACAGACCCTGGTTCGATTCCAGCCTGTATCACAACCGGCTGTGTTTGGGAGTCCCATAGGGCGGTGCACAATTTGGCCCAGCATTGTCTGGATTAGGGTTTGGCTGGAGGTCGGCCGTCATTGTAAATAATAATTTGTTCTTAACTGACTTAGTTAAATTAAATAAACATATGAAGGGTAGCATCTCAAGTGGCACCCTACATAGTGCACTACTTTTGACCAGAGCCCTATACGAATATGGTGCCATTTGGGAAACATCTGAAGCCTTGACAGGAAAATAATTACCTGATCAATAACATGGCAGTTTAAATGTATACAGACTCTGGGCTAAGATGACCTGATGCTTGGCGGGAAGAAAAGTGACAGAAACCGTAAGAGGGGAGAAACATCTACAACAACACCGTCTGAATCGTTGAACGGAACACTCGGTCTGAAACCGTAAGAGGGGAAACATCTACAACAACACCGTCTGAATCGTTAGACGGAACACTCGGTCAGAAACCGTAAGAGAAGGGGAGAAACATCTACAACAACACCGTCTGAATCGTTGAACGGAACACTCGGGTCAAGAAACCGTAAGAGGGGAGAAACATCTACAACAACACCGTCTGAATCGTTGAACGGAACACTCGGTCAGAAACCGTAAGAGGAGAACATCTACAACAACACCGTCTGAATCGTTGAACGGAACACTCGGTCAGAAGACGGATGACACCAGACCAGCAGCTGCTTACTTGCATTGGTTGCACAAGTAACCCTAAGCAACAGATGGCAGGGGAGGTACAAGGACTATGCAATTGTTCTCCAAATATAAAGTATTGGTACTTACGAGAACAGAAAAATATGAGTGTAAGATTCATTACACAGTCATCTCCATTTTAAGTTTATTGTTTTGTTTTGCTTTATTCTTGGTGTTTTGAGTTCAATATTATGTTACGTATTGACTAGGCAAATAATATTTTATTTATCTAATGCAAATTATTACATTCGTTTAAAAATGAATGTCTATAACAGATTTCATATGGCAATTTCCTGGAATATCAAATACAGTGTACGGAGATTATTATTACCAAATAGCATATACAGCCCTAGTGATTTACACTGAAGGATATGATGAATCCCTACATATAGGAGATGTTGTTGTTATTACTACCAAATAGCATATACAGCCCTAGTGATTTACACTGAAGGATATGATGAATCCCTACATATAGGAGATGTTGTTGTTATTACTACCAAATAGCATATACAGCCCTAGTGATTTACACTGAAGGATATGATGAATCCCTACATATAGGAGATGTTGTTGTTATTACTACCAAATATGATGAATCATATATTACAGCCCTAGTGATTTACACTGAAGGATATGATGAATCCCTACATATAGGAGATGTTGTTGTTATTACTACCAAATAGCATATACAGCCCTAGTGATTTACACTGAAGGATATGATGAATCCCTACATATAGGCAGAATACAATAGAAACAACAATCAGGGCAGATAGTGAAAACAGTCAAGTAGACAAGAGTCACCGACTCCTACAGATGTAGGATCTTAATATAGTCACACATATGTAGGAGTTTCTCTTACCATAACCCTATAGAGAGGAGTATATCTAACCCTAACCCTATAGAGAGGAGTATATCTAACCCTAACCCTATGTAGTATGTAGCTAGATCATTAGGGTTGGAGGATCTTAATATAGTCACACATATGTAGGAGTTTCTCTTACCATAACCCTATAGAGAGGAGTATATCTAACCCTAACCCTATAGAGAGGAGTATATCTAACCCTAACCCTATAGAGAGGAGTATATCTAACCCGAACCCTATGTAGTATGTAGCTAGATCATTAGGGTTGGAGAGGGGACTCTAAAGGCAGAGGTCGTCCCTCACAGCCTGTCCTGATGAACTGATGAAGAGTGTTATTCCAGGGCCAGATAGGTGTCAGGGCCAGATAGGTGTTAGGGCCAGATATGTGTCAGGGCCAGATAGGTGTCAGGGCCAGATAGGTGTCAGGGCCAGATAGGTGTCAGGGCCAGGTAGGTGTCAGGGCCAGATAGGTGTCAGGGCCAGATAGGTGTCAGGGCCAGATAGGTGTCAGGGCCAGGTAGGTGTCAGGGCCAGATAGGTGTCAGGGCCAGATAGGTGTCAGGGCCAGGTAGGTGTCAGGGCCAGATATGTGTCAGGGCCAGGTAGGTGTCAGGGCCAGATAGGTGTCAGGGCCAGATAGGTGTCAGGGCCAGATAGGTGTCAGGGCCAGATAGGTGTCAGGGCCAGGTAGGTGTCAGGGACAGATATGTGTCAGGGCCAGATAGGTGTTAGGGCCAGATAGGTGTTAGGGCCAGATAGGTGTCGGGGCCAGATAGGTGTTAGAGCCAGGTAGGTGTCAGGGCCAGATAGGTGTCAGGGCCAGATAGGTGTCAGGGCCAGATAGGTGTTAGGGCCAGATAGGTGTCAGGGCCAGATAGGTGTCAGGGCCAGATAGGTGTCAGGGCCAGATAGGTGTTAGGCCAGGGATAGGGGGGCACAGGGGGACTAACACGGTTTGACTGAGACCACCTGCACACACACATCCTGCCTCGCTGTTGATACATATACTGGCAGCTGACAACACTGACAGGGGGAGCGGGCAGGGAGGAGAGAGAGAGACACACACTGATATAGAGCCTCATCTGGGAGGAGGAGAGAGAGAGACACACACTGATATAGAGCCTCATCTGGGAGGAGGAGAGAGAGAGACACACACTGATATAGAGCCTCATCTGGGAGGAGGAGAGAGACACACACTGATATAGAGCCTCATCTGGGAGGAGGAGAGAGAGAGACACACTGATATAGAGCCTCATCTGGGAGGAGGAGAGAGAGAGACACACTGATATAGAGCCTCATCTGGGAGGAGGAGAGAGAGAGACACACTGATATAGAGCCTCATCTGGGAGGAGGAGAGAGAGAGACACACACTGATATAGAGCCTCATCTGGGAGGAGGAGAGAGACAGACACTGAGAGCCTCATCTGGGAGGAGGAGAGAGAGAGAGAGCACACTGATATAGAGCCTCATCTGGGAGGAGGAGAGAGAGACACACTGATATAGAGCCTCATCTGGGAGGAGGAGAGAGAGAGACACACTGATATAGAGCCTCATCTGGGAGGAGGAGAGAGAGACACACACTGATATAGAGCCTCATCTGGGAGGAGGAGAGAGAGAGACACACACTGATATAGAGCCTCATCTGGGAGGAGGAGAGAGAGAGACACACTGATATAGAGCCTCATCTGGGAGGAGGAGAGAGAGAGACACACTGATATAGAGCCTCATCTGGGAGGAGGAGAGAGAGAGACACACACTGATATAGAGCCTCATCTGGGAGGAGGAGAGAGAGAGACACACACTGATATAGAGCCTCATCTGGGAGGAGGAGAGAGAGAGACACACTGATATAGAGCCTCATCTGGGAGGAGGAGAGAGAGAGACACACACTGATATAGAGCCTCATCTGGGAGGAGGAGAGAGAGAGACACACACTGATATAGAGCCTCATCTGGGAGGAGGAGAGAGAGAGACACACTGATATAGAGCCTCATCTGGGAGGAGAGGAGAGAGAGAGAGCCTCACACACTGATATAGAGCCTCATCTGGGAGGAGGAGAGAGAGAGACACACACTGATATAGAGCCTCATCTGGGAGGAGGAGAGAGAGAGACACACTGATATAGAGCCTCATCTGGGAGGAGGAGAGAGAGAGACACACACTGGATATAGAGCCTCATATAGAGCCTCATCTGGGAGGAGGAGAGAGAGAGACACACTGATATAGAGCCTCATCTGGGAGGAGGAGAGAGAGACACACACTGATATAGAGCCCTTACACACACTGATATAGAGCCTCATCTGGGAGGAGGAGAGAGAGAGACACACTGATAGAGCCTGGGAGGAGTATAGAGCCTCATCTGGGAGGAGAGAGAGAGAGACACACTGATATAGAGCCTCATCTGGGAGGAGGAGAGAGAGAGACCTCATCTGGGAGGAGAGGAGAGACACACACTGATATAGAGCCCTCATCTGGGAGGAGGGAGAGAGAGAGACACACTGATATAGAGCCTCATCTGGGAGGAGGAGAGAGAGACACACATCGATATAGAGCCTCATCTGGGAGGAGGAGAGAGAGACACACACTGATATAGAGCCTCATCTGGGAGGAGGAGAGAGAGACACACTGACCCTCATCTGGGAGGAGGAGAGAGAGACACACTGATAGAAGAGCCTCATCTGGGAGGAGGAGAGACACACACTGATATAGAGCCTCATCTGGGAGGAGGAGAGAGAGACACACTGATATAGAGCCTCATCTGGAGGAGGAGAGAGAGAGACACACTGATATAGAGCCTCATCTGGGAGGAGGAGAGAGAGAGACACTGATATAGAGCCTCATCTGGGAGGGAGGAGAGAGAGAGACACACACTGATATAGAGCCTCATCTGGGAGGAGGAGAGAGAGAGACCCTCATCTGGGAGGAGGGAGAGAGAGAGAGACACTGATATAGAGCCTCATCTGGGAGGGGAGGAGAGAGACACACTGAGAGCCTCATCTGGGAGGAGGAGAGAGAGACACACTGGATATAGAGCCTCATCTGGGAGGAGATCTGGGAGGAGGAGAGAGAGACACACACTGATATAGAGCCTCATCTGGGAGGAGGAGAGAGAGACACACACTGATAGAGCCTCATCTGGGAGGAGGAGAGAGAGACCTCACACACTGATATAGAGCCTCATCTGGGAGGAGGAGAGAGAGCCTCACACACACCGATATAGAGCCCTGGGGAGGAGGAGAGAGAGACATCTGTCTCACTCCACACTGATATAGTTGACGTCAAACAACCACTCACATGCAGAGGACACAACCGAAGTAGAGCCCTGCATCACGTTGACGTCACATACTTCTGAACTAAGCCTAACCATTCTGTCAACATATCGTCTTCATCCATTCACAGCAGTTAGCTCCACCCATAACAAAACCTGAATCTACCCAATAATTATAACTCTACATTCACAGAGCTTCAACTCCCTCTACATTGTAATGGTTTTTTAAATCAGTTTCCAAAAGTATGAATTGCTCTCTGTTGCATCTTGGAAGGAGCCCAAGGCAGAACTCTTACCTCTATGAAAAGCATTGTCCTCTCTCCTCTCTTCCCAAACCCCTCAGTCACAAGATCTGACTCTCCCAGCGTCTGCCACAGCGCTAGAGGTCCGGCTGCATGCCCACAACACTACTCCCACAGAGTCTAATCTTATCCACAGGGTCCTCCAATTTCCTCCAACGTTGGTCTCCCAAGCTGTCTCAGTGTTAGACCAAGGATAATCAATTAGTCTAGTTCCAAAAGGTTTGAATCACGAAGCACATATAC
>NW_027036822.1:2500-16026 GCF_034236695.1 Oncorhynchus nerka | reverse complement strand
AGTGTGTTTATGAAGTCCTCCTTTTAGGTCAGTGTGTTTATGAAGTCCTCCTCTTCTTTAGGTCAGTGTGTTTATGAAGTCCTAACTTCTTCTTTAGGTCAGTGTGTTTATGAAGTCCTCCTCCTTTAGGTCAGTGTGTTTATGAAGTCCTCTTCTTCTCTCTTAGGTCAGTGTGTTTATGAAGTCCTCCTCTCTTTAGGTCAGTGTGTTTATGAAGTCCTCCTTTTCTTTAGGTCAGTGTGTTTATGAAGTCCTTCTTCTTTCTTTAGTTCAGTGTGTTTATGAAGTCCTTCTCTTCTTTAGGTCAGTGTGTTTATGAAGTCCTCCTCTTCTTTAGGTCAGTGTGTTTATGAAGTCCTCCTTCTTTAGTTCAGTGTGTTTATGAAGTCCTCTTCTTTAGGTTAGTGTGTTTATGAAGTCCTTCTTTAGGTCAGTGTGTTTATGAAGTCCTTCTCTTCTTTAGGTCAGTGTGTTTATGAAGTCCTCCTCTTCTTTAGGTCAGTGTGTTTATGAAGTCCTTTCTTCTTTAGGTCAGTGTGTTTATGAAGTCCTCCTCTTCTTTAGGTCAGTGTGTTTATGAAGTCCTCCTCTCTTTAGGTCAGTGTGTTTATGAAGTCCTCCTCTCTTTAGGTCAGTGTGTTTATGAAGTCCTCCTTTAGGTCAGTGTGTTTATGAAGTTCTTTAGGTCAGTGTGTTTATGAAGTCCTCCTCCTCTTTAGGGTCAGTGTGTTTTATGAAGTCCTCCTCTTTAGGTCAGTGTGTTTATGAAGTCCTTCTTCTCTTTAGGTCAGTGTGTTTATGAAGTCCTCCCTCTTCTTTAGGTCAGTGTGTTTTATGAAGTCCCTCCTCTTCTTTAGTTCAGTGTGTTTATGAAGTCCTTCCTTCTTTAGTTCAGTGTGTTTATGAAGTCCTCCCTCTACTTTAGGTCAGTGTGTTTATGAAGTCCTCCTCTTCTTTAGGTCAGTGTGTTTATGAAGTCCTCCTCTTCTTTAGGTCAGTGTGTTTATGAAGTCCTCCTCTTCTTTAGGTCAGTGTGTTTATGAAGTCCTAACTTCTCTTCTTTAGGTCAGTGTGTTTATGAAGTCCTCCTCTTCTTTAGGTCAGTGTGTGTTTATGAAGTCCCCTCTTCTTTTAGGTCAGTGTGTTTATGAAGTCCTCAGGTCCCTTCTTTAGGTCAGTGTGTTTATGAAGTCCTAACTTTCTTCTTTAGGTCAGTGTGTTTATGAAGTCCTCCTCTTCTTTTAGTTCAGTGTGTTTATGAAGTCCTCCTCTTCTTTAGTTCAGTGTGTTTATGAAGTCCTAACTATCTCCCCCTTCCTTGTGAAGGATGTGAAGAATCGTAGGAACCCCCGCTTGGTTCCGTACACTCTGCTGGACGAGAGGACCAAGAAGTCCAACAAGGACAGTCTGAGGGAGGCTGTCCGCACCCTGCTGGGGTACGGATACAACCTGGAGGCTCCGGATCAGGACCATGGTACAGCATACACACACCCCTCACCTCCTTTATGGTTCAGTCCAACCCCTCACTTTATGGTTCAGTCCAAAACCTCTACACACCCCTCACCTCCTTTATGGTTCAGTCCAAACACTCACACACCCTACCTCCCTCACACACCCCTCACCTCCTTTATGGTTCAGTCCAACTCTACCACACTCTACACCCTCACCTCCTTTATGGTTCAGTCCAAACACTCTACCCTCACACCCTCACCTCCTTTATGGTTCAGTCCAAACACTACCTCACACACCCCTCACCTCCTTTATGGTTCAGTCCAAACACTGCCTCACACACCCCTCACCTCCTTTATGGTTCAGTCCAAACACACCTCACACACCCCTCACCTCCTTTATGGTTCAGTCCAAACACTACCTCACACCCCTCACCTCCTTTATGGTTCAGTCCAAACACTCTACCTCACACACCCCTCACCTCCTTTATGGTTCAGTCCAAACACACCTCACACACCCCTCACCTCCTTATGGTTCAGTCCAAACACTCTTACCTCACACACCCTCACCTCCTTTATGGTTCAGTCCAAACACTACCTCACCTCCCTCATTCATCAGTGACCTGGGTTAAATCCACTACCCCTGACAGAGACAATACCCCTCCTACTCTCCCTCATTCATCAGTGACCTGGGTTAAATCCACTACCCTGACAGAGACAATACCCCTCCTACTCTCCCTCATTCATCAGTGACCTGGGTTAAATCCACTACCCCTGACAGAGACAATACCTCCTACTCTCCCTCATTCATCAGAGCCCAACAGCACATCAAACCCCTACAGAGTCTCTTATTATCAAGCCCAATGACCAGTTGACCCACTAGTCTCATTCATCAGTGGCTTTTACTGACCCTGACAGGGAGAGGTCTCCCTACCTCTCCTCATTCATCAGTGACCTGTAAATTTACAGAGTTCTATTGCCTCATTCAGCAGTTGTCTGTGTAAACACCCAGACATAGATCATTTTAATCTAGCTTTTATCAGTGGCGCTAGCTAAATCCACTAGCTGACAGAGAGATACTCTCCTCATTCCAGTGATGCTAGCTACCCCTGAAGATAGCTGTGATGCTAGCTGTGAGATAGCTGTGGAGATAGCTGTGGCGCTAGCTGTGGAGTTAAATCCAGCTGTGGAGATAGCCGTGATCTCCCTCATTCATCATGAGCCGTGATGCTAGCTGTGGAGATAGCTGTCCCTCATTCAGCTGTGGTGCTAGCTGTGGACGCTAGCTGTCCTCAGATAGCTGTGATGCTACCCTGACAGAGAGATAGCCTGTGGCGCTCCCTGTTCATCAGCCGTGACCTGGTTAAATCCACTAGCTGTGGAGATAGCCGTGGCGCTCAGCATCAGTGAGTTAAATCCACTACCCCTGACAGATACCTCCTAGCTCCCCTCATTCATCAGCTGTGGCGCTAGCTGTGGAATAGCTGTGGTGCTCATCTGTGGTTAAATATACCCTGACAGTGATGCTAGCTGTGGAGATAGCTGTGGAGATAAGCTGTGGCACTAGCTGTTGGGGATAGCTGTGGAGATAGCCGTGATGATAGCTGTGGACCAGCAGCTGTGGTGCTAGCTGTGGAGATAGATGTGGCGGTGGCGCTAGCTGTGGAGATAGCTGTGATGCTAGCTGTGGAGATAGCTGTGGCGCTAGCTGTGGAGATAGCTGTGGAGATAGCTGTGGCGCTAGCTGTGGAGATAGCTGTGGCGCTAGCTGTGGAGATAGCGTGATGCTAGCTGTGGAGATAGCTGTGATGCTAGCTGTGGAGATAGCCATGGCGATGTTAGCTGTGGCGCTAGCTGTGGAGATAGCTGTGGAGATAGCTGTGATGCTAGCTGTGAAGGCTGCTAGCTGTGGCGATAGCTGTGGAGATAGCTGTGGAGATGGCCGTGATGCTAGGTGTGGAGATAGCTGTGGTGCTAGCTGTGGCGCTAGCTGTGGAGATAGCTGTGATGCTAGCTGTGGATATAGCTGTGATGCTAGCTGTGGAGATAGCTGTGGCGCTAGCTGTGGAGATAGCCACTAGATGCTGGCTGTGGAGATAGCTGTGGTGCTAGCTGTGGAGATAGCTGTGGAGATATCTGTGGAGATAGCTGTGGCGCTAGCTGTGGAGCCTGGCTATTGCTAGCTAGTTTTGGTACCCTTCAAGACACATAGTTTTAGTTGGGGGATATCCAGGGTGGATTTGTTTTGAGAAATGATCACACTGTGGTCTTCAACCTACAGCAGGTTGTGTATTAATGTGGAGTATAGTATGAGATATTGGCCCTGCTTAACCATACCTACAAGATGGTTGTGTATGCTAATGTCAGAGTATAGTGTGGATATTACCTGGTTAACCAACCTACTGTGAACAGGTTGTGTATTAATGTGAAGATAGTATGGGATATTACTACCCTGGTTAACCAACCTACAACTAGGTTGTGGAGATAATGTCGTCTAGTATAGGATATTAGCCCTGATGTTAACAACCTGGAGATAGGTTGTGTATTAATGTGGAGTATAGCTGTAGGATATGAGATACCCTGGTTAACCAACCTACAACAGGTTGGCTATTAATGTCTAGCTAGTTAGGATATTACCCTGGTTAACCAACCTACAACAGGTTGTGGGATAATGTCAGAGTGGATTTGTGAAGATATGATCACCTGGTTAACCAACCTACAGCAGGTTGTGTATTAATGTCAGAGTATAGTATAAGATATTACCCTGGTTAACCAACCTACAACAGGTTGTGTATTAATGTCAGAGTATAGTATAGGATATTACCTGGTTAACCAACCTACAACAGTTGTTGATGTCAGAGTATAGTTGGATATTACCTGGTTAGCCATTGGTCTCAACAGGTTGGTATTAAAAACCAAGACACATAGTTTAGGAGGGGACCACTGGTCATTTATCTGAAAACAGGTTGTGTATTAATGTCAGAGTATAGTATAGATATTACTCCTGGTTAACCAACCTACAACAGGTTGTGTATTAATGTCAGAGATAGTATAGGATATTACCCTGGTTAACCAACCTAGGAACAGGTTGTGTATTAAAAGTCAGAGTATAGTATAGGATATTACCCGTTGGGAACCAGATTTGGACAACAGGTTGTGATGAGGAGATGAGGAGGCGTTGTGATGAGGATATTAGATTAGGGAACCTACAACAGGTGATGTGATATTAATGAGGAAGTATTGGGATAGATGATTAGACGTTGGATTAGGAGATGAGGGGAGAAGGCGTTGTGATTAAGATGAGAGTCTAGATAGAAGACGTTATTAAGATGTTGTTAACCAAGGACAGACAGGTTGTGTATTAATGAGGGAAGGCGTTGTGATGAGGAGATGGGGAAGACGTTGGATGAGGAGATGACAAACAGGTTGTGATATTAATGAGGAAGAGTTGTGATGAGGAGATATTAGGAAGACAGGTTGTGATTAGGAGATGAGGAAGACGTTGTGATGAGGACGTTGTTGGATGAGGAAGACGTTGTGATGAGGAGATGAGGAAGATGAGGAGATGATAAAACGTTGATGAGGATGATGAGAGACGTTGTGATGAGGAGATGAGGAAGACGTTGGGATGAGGAAGATGTTGCTGATGAGAGATGAGGAAACGTTGTGATGAGGGAGATGAGGAAGAGATGAGGAAGATGTTGTGATGAGGAGATGAGGAAGACGTTGTGATGAGGAGATGAGGAAGATGTTGTGATGATAAGGTGAGAGGAAGACGTTGTGATGAGGAGATGAGGAAGATGTGATGAGGAGATGAGGAAGACGTTGTGATGAGGAGATGAGGAAGATGTTGTGATGAGGAGATGAGGAAGACGTTGTGATGAGGAAGAGTTGAGATGAGGAAGATGTTGATGAGGAAGATTGTGAGGAAGACGTTGAGATGAGGAGGCGTTGAAGATGAGGAGATGAGGAAGATGTTGTGATGAGGAGATGAGGAAGACGTTGTGATGAGGAGATGAGGAAGATGAGGAGATAAGGAAGACGTTGTGATGAGGAAGACGTTGTGATGAGGAGATGAGGAAGACGTGATGAGGAGATGAGGAAGACGTTGTGATGAGGAGATGAGGAAGACGTTGTGATGAGGAGATAAGGAAGACGTTGTGATGAGGAGATAAGGAAGACGTTGTGATGAGGGGATGAGGTAGACGTTGAGATGAGGAAGATGTTGAGATGAGGAGATGAGGTAGACGTTGTGATGAGATGAGGTAGACGTTGTGATGAGATGAGGTAGACGTTGTGATGAGATGAGGTAGACGTTGTGATGAGGAGATAAGGAAGATGTTGTGATGAGGAAGACGTTGTGATGAGGAGATGAGGTAGACGTTGAGATGAGGAAGATGTTGAGATGAGGAGATGAGGAAGATGTTGAGATGAGGAGATGAGGAAGACGTTGTGATGATGAGATAAGGAAGACTCTGTGATGAGGAGATGTAAGGAAGATCAGTAATGAAGAGATACATCAGGAAGATTGTTAACCCTTTCATTCTGCCTTGAGATGAGGAAGGCGTTGTGATGAGGAGATGATGTGGGGTCTCCATCCTGGTTTGACCAGGCAAGATGAGAAGATCCCATTGGTCCTTTCCATGAGGAGATGAGGAAGATTCTGTTCCAGGATGGTGACCAGATGTTGTCGACAGCAATCAGTGAGAAAGCCTCAGTGTTGTGATGATGCAAGCTAAGATGCTAACCCCAGCCTGTCCCCTTTGTCCATGTTGAGTTCAGGGTCCACCTGCTGTGTCTCAACATGGTTGTGACTGTGGGTTCAGGCTCAGTGTTGAGGTGAACTGATGCAAGCTAAGATGCTAACCCCCAGCCGTCCCCTTTGTCCATGTTGAGTTCAGGTCCACCTGCTGTGTCTCAACATGGTAACCCTACTGTGGGTTCAGGCTCAGTGTTGAGGTGAACTGATGCAAGCTAAGATGCTAACCCCAGCCTGTCCCCTTTGTCCATGTTGAGTTCAGGGTCCACCTGCTGTGTCTCAACATGGAAACCCATACTGTGGGTTCAGCTCAGTGTTGAGGTGAACTGATGCAAGCTAAGATGCTAACCCCAGCCTGTCCCCTTTGTCCATGTTGAGTTCAGGGTCCACCTGCTGTGTCTCAACATGGTAACCCATATAAGGTTCAGGCTCAGTGTTGAGGTGAACTGATGCAAGCTAAGGCTAGACATCAGCCTGTCCCCTTTGTCCATGTTGAGTTCTGGTCCACCTGCTGTGTCTCAACAGTAACCCATACTGTGGGTTCAGGCTCAGTGTGAGGTGAACTGATGCAATGAAGATGCTAACCCCAGCCTGTCCCCTTTGTCCATGTTGAGTTCAGGGTCCAGCTGTGTCTCAACATGGTAACCCATACTGTGGGTTCAGGCTCAGTGTTGAGGTGAACTGATGCAAGCTAAGGCAGCCTGTCCCCTTTGTCCTTGTTGAGTTCAGGGTCCACCTGCTGTGTCTCAACATGGTAACCCATACTGTGGGTTCAGGCTCAGTGTTGATGTTATCTAAGATGCTAAGCCCCAGCCTGTCCCCTTTGTCCTTGTTGAGTTCAGTAACATGGTCCCCTGCTGTCCAATGGCAGACATCATTTAACTCCTGAAAATATGACTTTAGTTTTTACTCAGCACCAGGGAGTGACTTGTCTTTATATCCATGTTGTCAGTCATCATGTTACCTTGTTTCAGCAGCCAGGGCAGACATCTAACATGTTATCTGGCCCTGTTGTTTCAGCAGCCAGAGCAGACATCAGTAACATGTTGTCTGGCCCTGTTGTTTCAGCAGACATCAGTAACATGTTATCTGGCCCTGTTGTTTCAGCAGCCAGGGCAGACATCAGTAACATGTTGTCTGGCCCTGTTGTTTCAGCAGACATCAGTAACATGTTGTCAGCCAGCAGACATCAGTAACATGTTATCTGGCCCTGTTGTTTCAGCAGCCAGGGCAGACATCAGTAACATGTTGTCTGGCCCTGTTGTTTCAGCAGCCAGGGCAGACATCAGTAACATGTTATCTGGCCCTGTTGTTTCAGCAGCCAGGGCAGACATCAGTAACATGTTATCTGGCCCTGTTGTTTCAGCAGCCAGGGCAGACATCAGTAACATGTTATCTGACCCTGTTGTTTCAGCAGACATCAGTAACATGTTATCTGGCCCTGTTGTTTCAGCAGACATCAGTAACATGTTATCTGGCCCTGTTGTTTCAGCAGCCAGGGCAGACATCAGTAACATGTTGTCTGGCCCTGTTGTTTCAGCAGACATCAGTAACAGCCCAGTTGTTTCAGCAGCCAGGGCAGACATCAGTAACATGTTATCTGGCCCTGTTGTTTCAGCAGCCAGGGCAGACATCAGTAACATGTTATCTGGCCCTGTTGTTTCAGCAGCCAGGGCAGACATCAGTAACATGTTATCTGGCCCTGTTGTTTCAGCAGCCAGGGCAGACATCAGCTGGCCATGTTTCAGCAGACATCAGTAACATGTTATCTGGCCCTGTTGTTTCAGCAGACATCAGTAACATGTTATCTGGCCCTGTTGTTTCAGCAGACATCAGTAACATGTTATCTGGCCCTGTTGTTTCAGCAGACATCAGTAACATGTTATCTGGCCCTGTTGTTTCAGCAGACATCAGTAACATGTTGTCTGGCCCTGTTGTTTCAGCAGCCAGAGCAGACATCAGTAACATGTTATCTGGCCCTGTTGTTTCAGCAGACATCAGTAACATGTTATCTGGCCCTGTTGTTTCAGCAGACATCAGTAACATGTTATCTGGCCCTGTTGTTTCAGCAGCCAGGGCAGACATCAGTAACATGTTATCTGACCCTGTTGTTTCAGCAGCCATCAGTAACATGTTATCTGGCCCTGTTGTTTCAGCAGCCAGGGCAGACATCAGTAACATGTCCGCTGAGCGGTTCCGTATCTTCCGAGCTGAGAAGACGTACAGTGTGAGCGCTGGGAAGTGGTACTTTGAGTTTGAGGTGCTGACGTCAGGGGAGATGAGGGTCGGCTGGGCACGGCCTGGCTGTCTACCGGACCAGGAGCTGGGCTCTGACCAACACGCCTTCGTCTTCGACGGGTTCAAGGTGAGTCAGGAATTCCCTCACACGTTTATTGATTATCGTTAATTGAGGTTTATTAAAATATATGTTTGAACATGTAGAAGAAGTTTACAACGTCTAGACCTTCATAAGTGTTTACAGAACTATCAGAGCACCTTATTCAGTTGAGATGTTGTGTCAGTGGCCTACCCACAATACCCCAGAATGACAAAGTGGAATTTTAGATTTATTTTACCTTTATTTATCCAGGCAAGTCAGTTAAGAACAAATTCTTATTTTCAATGACGGCCTAGGAACAGCGGGTTAAGTGCCTGTTCAGGGGCAGAACGACAGATTTGTACCTTGTCAGCTCGGGAATTCGAACTTGCAACCTTCCAGTTACTAGTCCAACGCTCTAACCACTAGGCTACCCTGCCACCCCAATGAATGATGTTTTTAGAATTTTTTACGAATGAATTAAAAATGAACAGCTGACATGTCTAGAGTCAGTCAGTATAAATGACAAGCTGACATGTCTAGAGTCAGTCAGTATAAATGTTAATAGTGTTTAACCTGATCGTTGAATGGCTTCCTGATCTCTGTACTTCACACATACAATTATCAGTCGCACAGTGAATTTCAGACACAGATTCAACCACAAAGACCAGGGAGGTTTCCCAATGCCTCACACAGAAGCTATTGGTAGACAGGTAAACATAAAAAGCTGACATTGAATATCCCTTTGAGCCTGGTGAAGTTATACATTACACTTTGGATGGTGTATCAATATACCCAGTCACTGGAGCTAAGCACAAGCAACATCCTAGAGGAAAACCTGGTTCAGTCTGCTTTCCACCAGACACTGGGAGATGAATTCACATTTCAGCAGGACGATAACCTATGTTCCTGAGAGGACCCGGGTTACAGTTTTGGCTTAAATCTACGTGAAAATCAATGACAAGACCTGAAAATGGTTGTCTAGCAATGATCAACAACCAATTTGACAAGAGCTTGAAGAACTTTGAAAATAATAATAGGAAAATGTTGCACAATTCAGGTGTGGAAAGATCTTAGAGACTTAGCCAGAAAGACTCACAGCTGTAATCGCTCTTAGAGACTTACCCAGAAAGACTCACAGCTGTAATCGCTCTTAGAGACTTACCCAGAAAGACTCAGCTGTAATCGCTCTTAGAGACTTAGAGAAAGACTCACAGCTGTAATCACTCTTAGAGACTTACCCAGAAAGACTCACAGCTGGAATCACTCTTAGAGACTTACCCAGAAAGACTCACAGCTGTAATCGCTCTTAGAGACGTAGAGAAAGACTCACAGCTGTAATCGCTCTTAGAGACTTAGAGAAAGACTCACAGCTGTAATCGCTCTTAGAGACTTAGAGAAAGACTCACAGCTGTAATCGCTCTTAGAGACTTAGAGAAAGACTCACAGCTGTAATCGCTCTTAGAGACTTAGAGAAAGACTCACAGCTGTAATCGCTCTTAGAGACTTAGAGAAAGACTCACAGCTGACTCTTAGAGACTCACAGCTGTAATCCTCTTAGAGACTTACCCAGAAAGACTCACAGCTGTAATCACTCTTAGAGACTTACCCAGAAAGACTCACAGCTGTAATCACTCTTAGAGACTTACCCAGAAAGACTCACAGCTGTAATCACTCTTAGAGAATTACCCAGAAAGACTCACAGCTGTAATCGCTCTTAGAGATTTACCCAGAAAGACTCACAGCTGTAATCGCTCTTAGAGACTTACCCAGAAAGACTCACAGCTGTAATCGCTCTTAGAGACTCACCCAGAAAGGCTCACAGCTGTAATCACTCTTAGAGACTTACCCAGAAAGACTCACAGCTGTAATCACTCTTAGAGACTTACCCAGAAAGACTCACAGCTGTAATCACTCTTAGAGACTAACCCAGAAAGACTCACAGCTGTAATCACTCTTAGAGACTAACCCAGAAAGACTCTCAGCTGTAATCACTCTTAGAGACTTACCCAGAAAGACTCAGCTGTAATCGCTCTTAGAGACTTACCCAGAAAGACTCTCAGCTGTAATCACTCTTAGAGACTTACCCAGAAAGACTCACAGCTGTAATCACTCTTAGAGACTAACCCAGAAAGACTCAGCTGTAATCGCTCTTAGAGACTTACCCAGAAAGACTCAGCTGTAATCGCTCTTAGAGACTCACCCAGAAAGACTCGCAGCTGTAATTGCTGCCAAAGGTGCTTCTACAAAGTATTGACTCAGGAGTGTGAATACTTAGTCAGCAGGACACCTCTCGACAACTTCCCGCGAAATTGGAGGGCTGCAATTCAAATAAATAATCATAAACATTAAGGATATTAAACATCTAGGAACATACAAGTGTCTTATATTGATTAAAAGCTTAAATTCTTGTTAATCAAACTGCGTTGTCCGATTTACAATAGGCTTTACAGCGAAAGCATGCCATGCGATTGTTTGAGGACGGAGCCTCACATCAAAACCAGCACAGGCTTCGTAAAATCACAAAGGGCTATTAAATATGCACTTACTTTTTGAATTTCTTCCTCTGATTTGCAATCCCAAGGGTCCCAGCTACAACATGCATGGTCGTTTTGTTAGATAAAATCATTCTTTATAACCCAAACAGTCAGTTTAGTTGGGCGCCATTGATTTGAGTAATCCACTCGTTCAACATGCAGAGAAAGGAATCCAAAAAGTTACTTCTAAACTTAGTTAAAACAAGTCAAAATACATTTCTACTTCATCCTAAAATGTAATTAAATATTAATTATAAATTAATAAATTGTAGTAATAGTAATAAATAAATTAATATTTCATACGGAAAGAATTATGTTCAATAGAAAAGCTAAATTGGCAAGTGCACATCCTTTTTAGTCGCGTGCACAGACTGATTTCCAACTCAGACTCCCTGTACCAAAACTCAGAATTCTTCCTCGTTTGGGAAGAAACAAGCCTGAAACCTTGAACAAATACTGTTGACATCTAGTGGAAGCCATGGGAATTGCAATCTGGGAGCTGGAATAGCATAGGACTCATAGCTTATCCATTGTAAGAGCATGGGCTCTCAAAAAAAAAAAAGGTCTCTCTTTGTATTTTCTCCTACCATATCAATTGTGTTATAGTCTCATACGTTATTTTAACATTTCTACAAACGACAGAGTGTTTTCTATCCAATGGTACCAATGGTACCAACTATATGCATATCCTGGCTTCTGGGCCTGAGTAACAGGCAGTTTACTTTGGGCATGTAAATCAGACAGGAAGTGGAGAAAAAAAGCCTGAAGAATGAGATTTTCAACAAGTAAAATGTCTAAAAACACCTTTTCACTTTTTCATTATGTGGTGTTGTGTGTAAATTAGTTAGATTTTATTTTTTTTAAATTATTTTTAATTTAGTCTGTAACACAACAACATGTGGATTAAGTCAAGGAGTAAGACTTTCTGAATGCAGTGTATGTACAACAACAAGGAGTAAGACTTTCTGAATGCACTCTATGTACAACAACAACAACAATAACAACAACGATAACAACAACAACAATAACAACAACGATAACAACAACAACAACAACAACAACAACAACGATAACAACAACAATAACAACAACAACAACAACAACGATAACAACAACAACAACAACAACAACAACAATAACAACAACAACAACAATAACAACAACAACAACAATAACAATAACAATAACAATAACAACAACGATAACAACAACAACAACAACAACAACAACGACAACAACAACGACAACAGCAGTGATCATATGACTTTTAAAACAACCCACAAACTGGTTGAATTATTCACATTATTCAACAACAAACATCTGATTGGATTAGCAAAAAGTCATCTGATTGGATTAGCAAAACGTCATCTGATTGGATTAGCAAAAAGTCATCTGATTGGATTAGCAAAAAGTCATCTGATTGGATTAGCAAAAAGTCATCTGATTGGATTAGCAAAACGTCATCTGATTGGATTAGCAAAAAGTCGTCTGATTGGATTAGCAAGAAGTCATCTGATTGGATTAGCAAAAAGTCATCTGATTGGATTAGCAAAAAGTCATCTGATTGGATTAGCAAAAAGTCATCTGATTGGATTAGCAAGAAGTCATCTGATTGGATTAGCAAAAAGTCATCTGATTGGATTAGCAAGAAGTCATCTGATTGGATTAGCAAAAAGTCATCTGATTGGATTAGCAAAAAGTCATCAACGTTATTTAGCTGTTGTTTTCACCCAACACCTCATTCCAATGACATGGTGAATTATTCTGTTGAATTCACGTTCGTTGACAACTCATCCACATGTGTATTAAAACTAGACTGACTAACTGAACTGACGTCTGCACCCTTATAAGCACCTTATAAGCACCTTATAAACACCTTATTAACACCTTATAAACACCTTATAAACACCTTATTAACACCTTATAAACACCTTATAAACACCTTATTAACACCTTATTAACACCTTATTAACACCTTATAAGCACCTTATAAACACCTTATAAACACCTTATAAACACCTTATAAACACCTTATTAACACCTTATAAACACCTTATAAACATCTTATTAACACCTTATAAGCACCTTATAAACACCTTATAAACACCTTATTAACACCTTATTAACACCTTATTAACACCTTATAAACACCTTATAAACACCTTATAAACACCTTATAGCACCTTATAGCCTTATAAACACCTTATTAATTAACACCTTATAAACACCTTATAAACACCTTATAAACACCTTATTAACACCTTAACCTTATTAACACCTTATAAACACCTTATAAACACCTTATAAACACCTTATAAACACCTTATTAATTAACACCTTATAGCACCTTATAAACACCTTATAAACACCTTATTAATTAACACCTTATAGCACCTTATAAACACCTTATAAACACCTTATTAACACCTTATTAATTAACACCTTATAAACACCTTATTAACACC
>NW_027036821.1:0-16015 GCF_034236695.1 Oncorhynchus nerka | reverse complement strand
TCTGCAGGATGTCCATATATGGACATACACATGTGACCCATAAAATAGGGTGCTGTCTACTGTATTCTCTCTGTTAAATGTTTTACATGTCACATATTGCACTTTTACTTTCTTCTCCAACACTGTGTTTTTGCATTATTTAAACCAAATTGAACATGTTTCATTATTTTGTTGAGACTAAATTGATTTTTATTTATGTATTATATTAAGTTAAAATAAGTGTTAATTCAGTATTGTTGTAATTTCATTATTACAAATATATGTACAAAATAAATTGGCCGATTTTAATCGGTATCGGCTTTTTTTTTTGGTTCTCCAATAATCTCTATCAGTATTGGTGTTGAAAAAATTATAATCGGTCGACCTCTAACTGTTACTTTTGTTTTTGAATCCCCCTTTTGTTCAGGGACACATTATTCAATTTCTGTTAGCCACACATTTGTGTTTAGTGAATCCAACAGATCAGAAGCAGTATGGATGACCAGGGATGTTCTCTTGGTAAGTGTGTTAATTGGACCATTTTCCTGTCAAATGCATTCAAGTACTTTTTGGTGTCAGGGATAATTTATGTAGTAAAAAGTTAAACATTTTTTAGGGATGTAGTAAAGTAAACGTCAAAGTTGGCAAAAATATAAATAGTAAAGTATAGATACCCTAAAAATGACTTAAGTTGTACTTTAAAGTATTTTACACCACTGCTCACTAGGTACATGCCAGCAACTACCAGTAAAGTTACAACCACAGAACCCCCACCCTTCCTGTCCCTGTCCCCCATCTCCTTGTGTCAGGGAGCTAGCTGGACTGGGCGGGTTGGGCCCCCTCTCAGAGGGTCGCCCCTGCCTCCCCGGGGGTACTGCTAGAGCCACCCTTCCTGGGTCGGCCCCCAGCCCTCCCTGTCCGTCTCCAAAGGTTCCCGGAACTCACATTCATTGTTACAACAGGGCAACTAAGTTAGCTTTGAAACTAGCTAGCTATTTAAAAATATCTATATTGAGTCGTGGCAAGTGTAGACACATGTTACATAGCTAGCTAACTGAGGGCAGCAAGGCTAACCCTAGGCTAACAGCGATTCTAGCCACCACGTGTTATAACAACTACCTACTTACTGTTATGTTCCTCGGGGGATGCGCGCGGTCGACGTTTGACGTCCTTGACTTCGAAGTCTGTGTGCTCTCTTCTTCCCTTTCTCCCCCATAGATTTAGAAGGAGCTTGTAGCTTGCCTGATCTGGTAACTGGCATAACAGCCATTGCAGTGACTAATGCGGATGAAAGATGATGAATGGAGGATGTGCATGTTGTGTCCTTGGACCACAATAACTATCTTGACTATGAAGTTCTATTCACGTCATCATAGTTCCGCTGTCCTTTGCCATTTTTCTTATGGATATTTCAGCATTTGTTGGATATGTTTTTATAGATGTATTATTTTATGCACTTAAGAGGAGATGCAGAACTGTCCAAAAATTAAACAATGTATTGACAATGTTTGAAAAATCAGTATTCTGGAGGGGTAAATATGTGTCGGTTTAAATGCCTTTGAACAGGGTATAGTAGTAGGTGCCAGTTGCACCGGTTTGAGTGTGTCAAGAACTGCAACGCTGCTGGGTTTTTCATGCTCTACATTTTTACGTGTTTATCAATAATGGTCCACCACCCAAATGACATCCAGCCAGTTTGACACAACTGTGGGAAGCATTTGGAGTCAACATGAACCAGCATCCCTGTGGAACACTTTCTATCTACCAGCACAGACCGATGCTGGCACTAAGACCGCACTCAACCAGCTCTAGAAGGCCATAAGCAAACAAGAAAATGCTCATCCAGATGCTACGCTACAGAACTGTTTTGCTAGCACAGACTGGAATATGTTCTGGGATTCATCTGCTTCATCAATAAGTGTATTAACGATTATCCCCACAGTGACCGTACGTACATATCCCAACCAGAAGCCATGGATTACAACATCCGCATCAAGCTAAAGGCTAGAGCTGCCATTTCAAAAGAGCGGGACACTAATCCGGACGCTTATAAGGAATCCTGCTATGCCCTCAGACGAACCATCAAACAAGCAAAGGATTGTACAGGATTAAGATTGAATCCTACTACACCGGCTCTGGCGCTGCGTTGGATGTGGCAGGGTTAAACTATTTCGGACTACAAAGGGGAGACCGGCGAGCTGCCCAGTGACGCGAGCCTACCAGACGAGCTAAGTGCCTAAACTAAGGACCCTGGGACTAAACACTTCCCTCTGCAACTTGTTCCTGGACTTCCTGATGGGCCACCCCAGGTTGTAAGGGTAAGCAACAACACGTCTGCCACAATCCTCAGCCCCTCAGGGTGTGTACTTAGTCCCCCTCCTGTATTCCCTGTTCACCCACGACTGCGTGGCAAACACGACTCCAACACCATCATTAACTTCTTAGGGATCCCTTAAACTCGAATCCTGTTACCGGGATAGATTTGTCAACATCCGGTGATATTACAGAGCGCCAAATTCAAACTACAGAAATATAAATATTTAACATTCATATAAATACAAGTGTAATACATCAAAATAAAGCTTAAGTTTGCTGACGACACAACAGTGGTAGGTCTGATCACAGCTAGATAGTTGCTACCGAGTGGCCCAGCCCCGTTAGCCTTTGAGCCAGACCCATCTCCCAGCCTGCTCTCTGGACCCTATGCACACTCGGCTACACAGCTGATGCCTCCTGGACTCTTCACTAACACGACTAGAAGCCACTGCATCGCGGGATTCCTGCCGTAAGCTCTGGACCTTTTGCATCAGATCATCGCAACTAGCTAGCTGCTACCGAGTGGCTATAGTGGCTAACGCCCTTGTCCCAAAGCTAGCACCAGTTAGCCTCGAGCCAGGCACTTCTCCCGGCTAGCAAACAAAATTACTCCAGCTACAATACCTCTTTTGCCAATTAGCCTGGACCCTTGGCGAACACGGAGCTCCGCCGATCCATCACGACTGGTCTGCCGACGTAATTCCGTCCGATGTGCCCTCAACCGGCCATTGTCGAATGTCGGTGAAGACGTTTCTGCTAGCCAAGGCCTGCTAACTTTATGAACGCCATGTCTCCCGCTTGCTAGCGAAGTAACGACTTTCCTTTTTCATCTATTGCTGTTCACTGGACCCTATGATCACCTGGCTACATAGCTGATGCCTGCTGGAATGTTCATTTATCACGGTACTCCATTTTGTTTATTTTGTTTATCTGTCGGCCCCATCCTCAAACTCAGGCCCTGTGTGTAGTAGAGGTCGACCGATTATGATTTTTCAACTCTGAAACCAATACAGATTATTGGAGGACCAAACAAGCCGACACCAATTAAATCGGCAGATTTTTTAAAAATATATATTTTTTATATATATTTGTAATAATGACAATTGCAACAATACTGAATGAACACTTATTTTAACTTTATATAATACATCAATAAAATAAATTTAGCCTCAAGTAAATAATGAAACGTTCAATTTGGTTTAAATAATGCAAAAACAAAGTGTTGGAGAAGAAAGTAAAAGTGCAATATGTGCTATGTAAGAAAGCTAATGTTAACGTTCCTTGCTCAGAACATGAGAACATATGAAAGCTGGTGGTTGCTTGTAACACGAGTCTTCAATATTCCTAGGTAAGAAGTTTTAGGTTGTAGTTATTATAGGAATTATAGGACTATTTCCCTCTATACTATTTGTATTTAATTAACCGTTGACTATTGGATGTTCTTATCTTCACTTTAATATTGCCAGTTTAACAGTGTAGCTTCCATACCTCTCCTCGCTCCTCCCTGGGCTCGAACCAGCAACACAACGACAACAGCCACCACATCGAAGCAGTGTTACCCATACAGAGCAAGGGAAACAACCACCCCAAGGCTCAGAGCGAGTAGCGTGCGCTAACTAGCCAGCCATTTCACTTCGGTTACACAAGCCTCATCTCGGGAGTTGATAGGCTTGAAGTCATAAACAGCGCAATGCTTGAAGTTCAACGAAGAGCTGCTGTCAAAACGCACGAGAGTGCTGTTTGAATGAATGTTTATTCGCCTGCTTCTGCCTACCACCGCTCAGTCAGATACTTAGATACTTGTGTGCTCAGTCAGATTATATGCAACGCGCAGGACACGCTAGATAATATCTAGTAACCATCAACCATGTGTAGTTAACTAGTGGTTATGATTGATTGTTTTTTATAAGATCATTTTAATGCTAGCTAGCAACTTACTTTGGCTTAATGAATTTGCGTAACAGGCAGTCTCCTTGTGGAGTGCAACGAGAGAGAGGCAGGTCGTTATTGCGTTGGGCTAGTTAACTTTAAGGTTGCAAGATTGGATCCCCCGAGGTGACAAGGTGAAAATCTGTCGTTCTGCCCCTGAACGAGGCAGTTAACCCACCGTTTCTAGGCCGTCATTGAAAATAAAAATGTGTTCTTAAACTGACTTGCCTAGTTAAATAAAGATTAAATAAAGTTGTAAAAAATATTTTAAAAAACGGCAAATCGGTTTTCCGATTGTTATGAAAACTTGAAATCGGCCCTAATTAATCGGCCAATCCGTTAATCGGTCGACCTCTAGTGTGTAGTTAACTGACCCTCGCTGTCCATTCAGCACCATTTTCCCTGTTGTTGTTGTCTTAGCTGATTAGCTGTTGCTGTGTTACCCGTTGTCTTAGCTAGCTCTCCCAATCAACACCTGTGATTGCTTTATGCCTCGCTTTATGTCTCTCATTGTCAATATGCCTTGTATACTGTTGTTTATGGTAGTTATCATTGTTTTATTTTACTGCGGAGCCCCTAGCACCACTCAACATGCCTCAGATACATCTTTTGTCCCACCTCCCTCACATGGGGTGACCTCATCTGGCATAACTAGTGCCTCCAGAGATGTAGCCTCTTTTATTGTCACTCAATGCCTAGGTTTACCTCTACTGTACCCGCACCCTACTATACCCCCGTCTGTACATTAAGCCCTGGATCTATTCTACCACGCCAAGAAATCTGCTCCTTTTATTCTCTGTCCCCATCGCACTAGACAACCAGTTTTGATAGCCTTTAGCCACTCTCATCCTACTCCTCCTCTGTTCCTCGGGTGATGTAGAGGTTAACTCAGGCCCTGTGTGTCCCCAGGCGCTCTCATTTGTTGACTTCTGTAACCGTAAAAGCCTTGGTTACATGCATGTTAACATCAGAAGCCTCCTCCCTAAGTTTGTTTTACTCACTGCTTTTAGCACACTCCACCAACCCTGATGTCATTGCCGTGTCTGAATACTGGCTAAGGAAGGCCACCAAAGATTCTGAGATTTCCTTCCCCAACTACAACATTTTCATCAAGATAGAACTGCCAAAGGGGGCAGAGTTGTAAAGTTCTGTCATACTTTCCAGGTATATGCCCAAACAGAGCTTCTAATTTTTGGAATTAATCTCTCCAGAAATAAGTGTCTCACTGTTGCCGCCTGTAATAGACCCCCCTCAGCTCCCAGCTGTGCCATGGACACCATATGTGAATATTGCTTGCCCCCCCATCATTCTTCAGAGTTCGTTCTGTTAGGTGACCTAAACTGGGATATGCTTAACACCCCTGACGTCCTACAATCTAAGCTATCTCACATAAATCGTAAAGGAACCCACCAGGTACAACCTTAAATCCGTAAACATGGGCACCCTCATAGATATTATCCTGACCAACTTTCTCTCCAAATATACCTCTGCTGTTTTCCTCGTCACTGTCAAACGCTCCCTAAAACACTTCTGCGAGCAGGCCTTTCTAATCGACCTGGCCCGGGTATCCTGGAAGGATATTGAGCTCATCCCGTCAGTAGAGGATGCCTGATTGTTCTTTATAAATAATTTCTTGACCATCTTAAATAAGCATGCCCCTTTCAAAAAATGTAGAACTAAGAACAAATATAGCCTTTGGTTCACTCCAGACCTGACTGCCCTCGACCAGCACAAAAACATCCTGTGATATGCAACTTTCAGGGAAGTCAGGAACCAATGGCTAGCTTTTTCAAACAGAAATTTGCATCCTGTAGCTCTAACTCCCAAAAAGGTCTGCGACACTGTAAAATCCATGGAGAATAGAGCACCTCCTCTCAGCTCCCCACTAAACTGAGGCTAGGAAACACTGTCACCACTTATAAATCCACAATAATTGAGAATTTCAATAAGCATTTCTCTACGGCTGGCCATGCTTTCCTCATGGCTACCCCAAACCCGGCCAACAGCTCTACACCCCCCAGCTACTTGCCCCAAGCCTCCCGAGCTTCTCCTTCACCCAAATCCAGATAGCAGATGTTCTGAAAGAGCTGCAAAACCTGGACCCGTACAAATCAGCTGGGCTATACAATCTGGACCCTCTCTTTCTAAAATTATCCTGTATGCTCTCGGCGGCTGGCCCTCGCTACATATTCGTCGCTAGACCCACTGGCTCCAGGTCATCTATAAGTCTTTGCTAGGTAAAGCTCCGCCTTATCTCAGCTCACTGGTCGCCATAACAACACCCACCCGTAGCAGGTAAATCTCACTGGTCGTCCTCAAAGCCAACACCTCGTTTGGCCACCTTTCCTTCCACTTCTCTGCTGCCAATGACAGGAAAGAATTGCAAAAATCGCTGAAGTTGGAGACTTATATCTCCCTCACTAACTTTAAGCATCAGTTAACTGAGCAGCTTGCCGATCGCTGCAGCTGTACATAGCCCATCTGTAAATAGCCCATTCAACTACCTACCTCATCCCCATATTGTTTTTATTTACTTTTTTCACTTTTGCACACCAGTATTTCTACTTGCACATCATCATCTGCACATCTATAACTCCAGTGTTATTTTGCTAAATTGTTATTACTTCATTACTATGGCCTATTTATTGCCTTTACCTCCTTACTCCATTCGTACACTCTGTATATAGATTTTTCTATTGTGTTATCGACTGTACTTTTATTTATCCCATGTGTAACTCTGTGTTGTTTTTGTCGCACTGATTTGCTTTATCTTGGCCAGGTCGCAGTTGTAAATGAGAACTTGTTCTCAACTGGCCTACCTGGTTAAATAAAGGTGAAATTAAAAAAATAAAGATAAACTAATTAAATGCACTGCGCAAAAGTTGCTCAATTAGCGGGAGGGATGGGGGTAACGTCTTGTGGCATTTGGTTCTCAAGTTCAGAACGTGTTTATTCAAAACCATACAGTGCTGAGAAGTGCCACCATGAGTTCTGACGTCATGTATAGCATGTTACTGTACAGCCACTGCATTCCAATTTAGGCTCTTATCAGTGCCATTTTCAATCCGTATACAGGAACGAGTGTGAATTTTATCTCGGTAAGCTTTTTTATTTGAAATTAATAGTGGTTTAATTGAACCTGGTCAAGTCGACTGCATGCACCTCTCCCAGCCTCAAGTTGGCTCGATAGAAGTTCCGATCAACTTCTAGTGAATCTTTATTCTCTTTTCAATAACTTTCTACTTTTGATGTGCTAGACACCTTGTGCAAGATTGATGTAAAACAAACACTGGGGCTGATTTGGTTGAGCTGTTCTTGCTGCAGCTTTCTGCTCGTCTGATTGTAGAATCTTTAACACATTATTTACCTTAAACTATTTCTGGTACCATCCCCAGGGTCTGTAAGGCGGCCCATTTACTCTCCCTTTACAAAAGTGGTGTCCCGTGTGACCTAAATTATTATTGCATCAATTGGCCTGGCTGCGTGTAGCTGGTTAGAAAATTAGGACAGTGTGTCCCAAAGGGACTGATTCTTGGTCCGGTTCCTTTCACTATTTCCATTAACCCCTATGTCCGCGGCCCCGGCGCAAAACGAATTAGCATAATTAAACAATCCCCATAAACATCTGTAATTTACACTAGATATAGTTTTTTTCCATTGGATGTGTCTCAATACACCTATGTCACACTTCAGCATCTGACAGAGCTAGAGCAGTGTTTGTCAGACCATGAGACATCCCAAAAATCTGTCTTCTCACAGAATCGTCTGTAGAGGCTGAATGGTTTGCCCTACAAACTGTTATGACCCCTCTATGAAAAGATAAGACTCCCTCGAACATGATGGTGGTGTTGTCAATTAGGCCCTTTATCTACTTCCCCAGAGTCATACCATTTTTATGTCTCTGCGTGCAGTTTTAAGGAAGTTGCTAACTTGCGCTAGCATTAGCATAATGACTGAAAGTCTATAGTATCTACTAGCATGCAAAATGGTGTCTGCTAGCATGCTTATATCCTGCATTTTCCCTTTAACCTTCTGACATATAAGTTACCAGACCCAAACTCAGGGATGGCTAACTCTAGAGATCCCTTCAATCTCCACCAAGTTAGGTAAATCTGCTTTTTGTGTTTTTTCACCTCTTGCATGTAAATGATCTCCAAAATGTGATGCCTCTAGGGCAATTCAGGCAGATATTAGAGGGCCTTTCTACTGAAGAATGTGTTTGTTTCATCTGATTGTGTTTTGCTTTTCGTGTTGTGTAATTGATGTGTTTATAGAGATGTATAGTGTAATTGTTGTTTATTGATGTGTTCATGCAGGGCTCATCTGTGAAAGAGACCTAGTCTCAGCATGACTTCCTGCTTAAATAAAGGTTAAATAAAAAACTATAAAAAAAATAAAGGCCTGTGAGATGCAGGCCTTTTACATTAGGATACAGTCTGTAATTGATAAAAGTGAAGCACCGAAGGATGTTTCAGAAAAAGAAGTGATATTTTCTAACATTATGCATAGAGGATCAGGACTCGGATGAATAAGGGTTTCAAAGGATGATTTTATGTGCTAACTGACACAGAGAGGGATGTGGAGAGAGAGAGAGAGAGAGAGAGAGAGAGAAGAGAGAGAGAGAGAGAGAGAGAGAGAGAGAGAGAGAGAGAGAGAGAGAGAGAGAGAGAGAGAGAGAGAGAGAGAGAGAGAGAGAGTGAGCTGAATGGGAGGCAGGAGAGAGAGGGAAGATGAGAGAGAGATGGCTGAGAGAGGAAGATGGAGTGGCTGAGAGAGGGGGCTGAAGATGAGAGTGGCTGAGAGAGAGGGATGAAGAGGGAAGAGAGAGAGAGAGAGAGAGCGAGAGAGAGAGGAACTAGGCATGTTTGCTGGGACTAGATAGAGAGAAGGGGGCAGCTAGTAGCTAGCTATGTGATTACTTCTGCCTGGCCTAGTGAGAATGCTCAGGGATTACCCACTCTTGCTGCAGTGAGAATGCACTTGGATTACAAACACACACCAGTGGCGGTCGGTGGCGTTTAAGATTAGGCAGGACATTTTTTTATGAGCATGGTCTTATTTTTGTTACAGCATATTGGATGACTGTCATTCATATTGCAATCACCCAGCTGTAACATTGATAGGTTTAGGCTACTACATGATACTCACATTTTCCCTATACCCAATGGATGCAGGGTGTTGTCCTCCTTTTCCACAAAGAAAAACCCTGCGTGAGCAGGGAATGCAGACGGACAGATGCCTCCAGTAGCCAAAGAATCCTCAATATAGTCCTCCGTGGCCTTGGTCTTTGGAGCCAAGAAAATCCCAAAACAACAGGAACATGGGGGGATTCGATGAGGAGGAACTGTATTGTTTCACTGTGATTTCCCGAAACCCGTATTTGAACGGGTACTGTGCTGGTGACTCTTCCAATTGCGGCAGTCCAGTGCCCTCGCATCCATTGCTACAGAGAGAAGTTGGGAGTGGGAATACCTAATTCAGAAACTATGGTAGCATCCATAAAACTTTCATCAGCCCCAGAGACAATGAGCACCCAGAGAGACTTAGACTGGTCTCCCCACAGCAGAATCACAAAAAAAGGTGTCGCGGGTGATGGAATTAGGGGACTTCAGTCTGTCTCACTAGACTATTTGTACCCACTAGAGAAAGGTTTCTTAAAGGGGCAGATGGATATATAATGTCATGCACCCCCACCGTACAAAAACAGTTAGTACTCAGGCTATGTGAACGTTCCCAAATCGATCATCTAGAGCTCTTCTCCAGTTGCATGGGCTCAGAAGTAGCAAACTCACCCTTCGCCAATGATTCTCGGGGACCTTGTTTGTTTTCTGCTCTCCTCGGAAATACACACTTTGGGGATTTCCGGATTCCTTAGGACGTGTGCCAGCATCAGCAGATGAACGACTGTTCCCGAGGCCCGACCTCCTCTCACACGGCGTTCTCAGGCGCCCATCAATCCTAATCGAAAGGGGCAAGGAGGGAATTGAGGTCCAATGGGGCATTTTGCTGCAAGCTGCAAGTTCATCCTTTATCCCTCCGACAGTCCGTGGAGGAAGGTGTCGAAGAGAGCCTCCTGAGTCCAGGATCTCTTGGTGGCTAGTGCAGTTTTGCATAGGCTGCCATGCCTCCTTCCGGGTATCGGAGAATCGAATACCTTCCTCACCTCTGCCATAAATTCCTCTAGGCTGTGGCACACAGCGGATTGCTGCTCCCACACAGCCGTGCACAGGAGAGTGCCCGTTGCGGATATTAGCGTAATTAAATACTCTATCTTTTGATTGGTCAAGAACGAAGAGCTATTGTTCAAAAATGACGGACACAGCATAACGCTCCGGAGGAGGTAGCGGGGTTCTCTGGGAGCCGTAGGTTGAACAAATCAATCACTAGTAAAGAGGGTTACGGAGTGGTTGGGAGGTCTCAGATGTGGCGTGCTGCAGAAGAGCTTAATCACTTGATTTGTTCCTGTTACCACTTGAACCCTTGGTGGGGTGGCGTTCATGAGAGAACAAAGCCCTTCCAAGGGTCCCAAGTAGCTCTTCATGCTTCCTAATGGTGTCTCCTCCAGAGCTGGTCAGTCTGCTGGGTCTGTCATGGCCAGTTCGTGTTATATGGCACAAGGCGAGACCCATATGCAGAAACAAGAGGTGGTGATGTTTGAGCTCCGATATTTATTATAACATAAGGGTAGGCAAAAGTAGGTTGGGTTCTAGGCGAGAGTTCGTAAACCAGGTCAGAGTCCAAGAGTACAGGGCGTTAGGCAGGCCTGAGGTCAGGCAGAAGAATGGTCAGGCAGGCGGGATCGGTGTCAGGACAGGCAAGGGTCAAAACTAGGAGGGACTAGGAAAAAAATAAGAGCTAAACACTGGTTGATTTGGCAAACAAGACGAACTTGGCACAGAAGACAGAAAACACAGGAATAAATACACAGGATGATGGCGACACCTGGAGGGGTAGAGAACAGGCACCTGGAGAGATGAAATAGATCTAGCCTTGCACTTTTGCCTAAATATAGCTGACCTAGGGTGTAATCTTTAGTCAAACAGTTGCAAACGAAAGTTTCTATTGGACAAATTCTGGTTGACATCCTCCGTTCGCTTCCATTTAAGAAAAGTTTTTCAATAGAATCAAGAATGAATACACCCCTGATCACCAATATTGTAATTCCTTCTCACATTTTGTTTTTCATTCCATATGATGTCTATCTCTGATAAGCTACCCAGGAAAGGGCTGAAAATAGCCCATATATTAATATATGTAGCCTTAGAAATAAGGTTCATTAAATCAATAACTAACATGTATCTTTTAGCCATTTCTGAGACACACTTAGATAATTAATTTGATGATACAGCAGTAGCAATACAAGGTAATAACATCTATAGAAGAGACAGGAATGTTATGGGGGAGGTGTTGCTATATATATATTTAGTGCCATATCCCTGTAATGCTTAGAGGATATCTTCTGTCAGGTGTTACTGAAGTATTATGGTTGCATGTTCACCTGGCACATGTAAAGCCTTTTCTTTTGGGGTGTTGCTATATTACATGTTTTTTATTTGTATTTTTTAAGTAATTAAAGAACAAATTCTTATTATTATGCTGCCAAGTGTTTTAACAGCCAGTATCTACATAATATGTGTGAAATGCTTGATAGTGTATGTGATGTAAACAGAGAGGTCTACTTTCTTGGTGACCTGAATATTGACTGGTTTTCATCAAGCTGTCCGCTCAAGAGGAAGCTTCTCACTGTAACCAGTGCCTGTAATCTGGTGCAGATTATTAATCAACCTACCAGGGTATTTACAAAGGCTACATGAACAAGATCATCCACATGTATTGATCACATTGATGCAGCATCATAATATAGTGGCTATATCCAGGAAAACCAAAGTTCCAAAAGCTGGGCCTAAAATAGTGTATAAAAGATCATACAAAAGATTTTGCTGTGACTCTTATGTGGATGATGTTAAAAATATTTGTTGGTCAGATGTGATTAATAAAGACATCCAGATGCTCCACTTGATGAATTTATTAAAATGCTTCTTCCAATTATTGATAAACATGCACCTGTTAAGAAACGGACTATTAGAACTCTCAAGGCTCCATGGATTGATGAGGAAGTGTATGGTTGATATAGATGGGTCAAGGGAGTGGCTAACATGGCTGCATAAAATGATGTGACTAAACTCAACAAAAGAAGAAGAAACTGTATTTTGAAGCCAAGATCAATGATTTGAAGAATGATGGAAGACATTTTTTGGAGTCATTTGAATGAAATTGCGGTCAGAAAGACAAATTCAACTCCATATTTCATCTAATCAGATAACTTATTCATCACAAAAACATTTGATGTTGCCAATTATTTTAATGATTAACTCATTGGCAAAGTGGACAAACGTAGGCAGGAAATTCCAACAATGAACTGAAACTGAAAAGAAAAACATTACAAGTTTGAATTTTGTAAAGTTGGGAAGAGGTGATGCATTTTTTTGTTATCGATCAGCAATGACAAACCTCCTGGCATTGACAACTTAGATTGAAAAGCTACTGAGTATGGTAGCCGACTATGGCCCTCCTATCTGTCATATCTTTAATCTGAGATTAGAGAAAGTCTTTGTCGTCAGGCCTGGAGGGGAAGCCAAAGTCATTCCGCAAACCCAAGAGTAATAAAGTGACCCCTTTACTGGCTCTAACAGCAGACCTCTTAACTTGCTGCAAGCTCTTAGCACACTTCTAGAGAAGGGCACTCAACATGTACTGCACTGACGCAAATGACTGATCATTAGTTAAGAAATTCTTAATTAGAAGATTGTGGGAGCTGTATTGTTTAATTTCAGTGCAGCCTTTGATATTTTTACCATAACCTGTTGTTTAGAAAACGTACAGTATATGTTATCTGCCATATCATGGATTCCGAGCTATCTATTTAATAGAAGCGTCTCTAATGTCAAACATTTAAAGTGTGGTACGCAGGGCAGCTTTCTAGTCCTCTACTCTTTTTTTTTACCAATGACCTGCCACTGGCAGCAAACAAAGCAGGTGTGTCCATGTATGCTGATGATTCAACCATAGAAGCATCAGCAACCAAAGCTAATGAAGTCACTGAACACTTAACAAAGAGTTGCAGTCTGTTTTGGAATTGGTGGTCATTTTTACCAAATCAATGCTCTTAGTTTTAGAGTTTACTATAAACTCTAAAACTAAGAGCGTGATTGGTAAAAATTATTTCCCAAGTTATAAGACCTCAGCTGAATATGCTAATGAATGGTGTGACTGTTGAACAAGTTGAGGACTAAATTGGTGTTACCGTAGATTGTCAACTGTTATGGTCAAGATGTAGATTCAATGCTTATAAAGATGGGGAGAGGTCTGTCTGTAATAAAGAGATGTTCTTGTGCTTTTTTGACACCACCTCCACAAAGCAAGTCCTGCAGGCTCTAGTTTTATCTTATTTTGATTATTGTCCAGTCATGTGGTCAAGTGCTGCAAACACACATACACACACAAACATACATACACACACACACACACAAACAAACACACACACACACACACACACACACACACACACACACACACACACACACACACAGGACCTTTAAGTTGTTTGGAAACACTTTGAGTACCTTGAATTTAGACAATGTCTTTTTAAAGGAATCTTGCCCTTGGAGTGACAACTTTGACATTGAGGAGGGTGGAAGAGGAGGGTTTTAATGTGAGAAAGAGGATACCCTGGATTTTTTTGTGTGCTTGATTTTGAGAGATATGCAAAAATAAGGCACTAGTGTCCTTTGCAGGTGATGTTGTCAACTTGGTTTTTCACGGGAGACAAATCCCAGAACTAATATCCCTACCTTTGAGTCATGTCCCTACAGGTGTTAGCTCTGGAGAGTAATGATTTGTGGTCATACTGCTGAGAAATGTCTTACTGTAAAGCTAGGCTAAGTAAAACAAAATATTGGGTTAGGCATTAGTGAAGGGTGAGGGGAGTTGAGACTGAGAGAAGAGGATGTGTGTTTGTGTATGTTTGCCTATCTAAAAAAGGACTGTTTGTATTTGTGTTTGTTGCATTAGAAGGTGTGTTTTTGAGATAAATGTTCTATGCTAATCTGTGTAGTCAATTCTCAGAGCTTTTCCAGCGATACAGTTCAACTCGACATGAAAAAGTGAAGGATCAAGTGAAGTAGAAGATGAGTGGAGAGGGAGAGATGGAGGGATGGAGTCAGAGGAGAGCAGACAGACAGGCCTTCAGGTGGTGGGAGGCTGTTGGCAGGAAACCAGGCTGTTGGCTTAACGACTTGCAGATCTCACACACACACAGGACCTTTGAGGGGTTTCGGGACACTTTGGGGAACTTGAATCTAGACATTTGAACGTCTTTTTGATGGAGCCTTGCCCTTTGGACTGTATGTTGACAACTTTTACATTGAGGAGGGTGGTAGAGGGGGACTGTATGAGGGGGATTTTAAGGTGAGACAGGTTTAGGATACCCTGGAATTTCTTTGTGTGCTTGATATTGGGTGATATGCAAAAATAATGCACTAGTGTCTTTTGCAGGTTGAAAATGAGGTTTCAACAACAGAAAGAAACAGAAATGCTTTTCAGAGTGGGCTTCCATTAGACATTAGACAAATGCATGCAACCAAAATGGGGTGAATTCTTAATTGTCAGCATTCACTGTCGTTTCATATACAACCTCGGTCTCCTTTATCATGTCCCATGTTAGTAGCAGGTGGGAGTTTATAGAGAAGCCTGTCTCCATCATCTGATCCCTACAGGTTTACCGGAAATGCAGGAAACAAATTAGACACTACGTATCCATTACAGATGACACATAGACAGCAGAGGGATTTATCCCCCCACAACGCTGAACTTGATTTAGTTTCCCTGTCTGGCACAATGGAACCAGCGGAAGTCCCAAAGTGCAAAGTCAAGCTCACCTAAAACCATATGTTTTTAAAGTATTTATTGACATCTTGTTGACCATATTAACTCTTATTACAATCTGAGAATGAATAGATGATTTTGCTTCTTGACAAGCTTCATATTTTGACCCATTTGTGGGAAGAACATGTTCTTAAGGTGAACTGCACGGGGCTCATTAAGAAATGCGGCAGCCATTACTGAAGCCCAAACTAGAGTTGTATTGGGGTGTGGTTTAATGTGGATGTTTCTTGGGTGTGTATTTGATATTCAATCACAACAAACAACAAGGGCAGTAGTGAGTAACTTAGTGACAGCGAGGTGAGCTAAGCTGTCTTTGCTCTGGAGGACTTCTCTTCTCTCTTCTCTTAGGCTAGCCAGCTGTAGCTATCCCCATCTAGCTAGCTGATATTTCTCTGTCAAATCACAGTTATGCCAAGATAGCAAGTACCAGTGTCTGGAATGTGTTTCATCAGACACTCATTCTACAACACATTGCTATGAATGTAGCTTGCAACTTCAAGTTTGATTTACGTCTTGTCTCTGCTTATGTCCGCTGTTACATCTTTTCCCAGGGGACAAATCCCAGAACTAATATCCCAACAGGTGTAGGCTACATGAGTCATGTCCCTACAGCTCTGGGAGTGTCTTGTCATACTGTTGACAGTCTCTGAGAAATGTCAGACTGTAAAGCTAAGCTTAGTTAAAACTATTAAGTTAGGCATTAGTGAAGGGGTGAGGGAAGCTGAGACGACAGAAGAGGATGTGTTTTCTCTGTGTATAAAATTACTGTGTGTTTTTGAGATGTGTTCTATCAAGTTTTAGCACATCATGCAAAGACGTGGTACTGTGCAAACAATATCAACAACTG
>NW_027036820.1:0-16010 GCF_034236695.1 Oncorhynchus nerka | reverse complement strand
AACTTTGCCAAAACATTTCAAACTACTTTTGTAATACAACAGAGAACATCCCTGGTCGTCCCTACTGGCTCTGATCTGGCGGACTCACTAAACAGAGAACATCCCTGGTCATCCCTACTGCCTCTGATCTGGAGGACTCACTAAACAGAGAACATCCCTGGTCATCCCTACTGCCTCTGATCTGGCAGACTCACTAAACAGAGAACATCCCTGGTCATCCCTACTGCCTCTGATCTGGAGGACTCACTAAACAGAGAACATCCCTGGTCATCCCTACTGCCTCTGATCTGGCAGACTCACTAAACAGAGAACATCCCTGGTCATCCCTACTGCCTCTGATCTGGAGGACTCACTAAACACAAACGTAGAATGTGTAAATGATGTCTGAGTTTTGGAATGTGCCCCTGGCTATCCGGAAATGTTAAAAACAATAAAATGGTGCAGTCTGCTTTGCCTAATATAACGAATTTGAAGTGATTTATACCTTTACTTTTGATACTAAAGTATATTTTAGCAATACATTTACTTTTGATGTAATTATGTTTAGAACCAAATACTTTTATACTTTTACTCAGTAGTATTTTAATGGGCGACTTTAGCTTTCACTTGAGTAACTTTCTAATAAAGGTATCTAAACTTTTACTCCAGTATCACAGAGGTAAGATTTACTTTTACAACCATGGATACATGCTGCTTCTCTTCTGTCATAGCTTGTTGCTCTATAACACTTAATAAGTAACGCTCACCAGAATATCCACTTTCATTGATAGAATGAATACATTAGTAATCTAGTGGACACTTGTAAATTTGTCTGTTTCATTTAGGGACCGGGGAGAAAAATGCAATAACTCCAAAACAGTGGAAGGATTGGTCCTGTGCAAAATGTCGAAATGTTTGATACGTTTTTAAGGAAATAAAATGCTGAGAAAATGATGAAACACGTTTTTGATTCGACTTCAGTTCGTTTTGGGTGCATATTTTATGTGGTTGAAATACTGTCTGCTTGCATAATAGATAGCACATTACGATTTTCTCAGAAATGCTGGAAAAAAGAATCTCCACTCCTGTTCCCAAGGCAAAAATTAACATTTTGTATCATTTTACTGCGAAAATACCTAATTCTGTAGGAGTAAATATTATATTAAGCTAGATTATTATATTAAGTAACATGTGAGAGGTTTATAGGCCTATAGCCAGTGTCCATATTTCCGTTACTATTCCATTTATCCCATAATGAACTCAAATGAGGAATATTCTTTTTTATTCAAGGGATACTCATGAGCAGGATATCAAATGTGCATGTAAAAAGCTTTTCCCCGAATAAGACCTTAAGCGGGGTATGCGCTACTACACAAAATACTGTGTGCATATAAACGTGGTCATTGAGGCAATTTAGTGTTGACCTACAGACCTTATATAGTAAAACTACTAAATCTGTTCTGTATTTTTGGCCCAGAATGATAGTTCTACACAACCTGACCACAGCTATCAAGGTGTCCCAAGAATTAGACAATGCCTTCACATAACAACCCTCACCACTGCTATCAAGGTGTTCCAGGAATTAGACAATGCCTTCACATAACAACCTGACCACTGTTATCAAGGTGTTCCAGGAATTAGACAATGCCTTCACATAACAACCCTGACCACTGTTATCAAGGTGTTCCAAGAATTAGACAATGCCTTCACATAACAACCCTGACCACTGTTATCAAGGTGTTCCAGGAATTAGACAATGCCTTCACATAACAACCCTGACCACTGTTATCAAGGTGTTCCAAGAATTAGACAATGCCTTCACATAACAACCCTGACCACTGCTATCAAGGTGTCCCAAGAATTAGACAATGCCTTCACATAACAACCCTGACCACTGCTATCAAGGTGTTCCAAGAATTAGACAATGCCTTCACATAACAACCCTGACCACTGTTATCAAGGTGTTCCAAGAATTAGACAATGCCTTCACATAACAACCCTGACCACAGTTATCAAGGTGTCCCAAGAATTAGACAATGCCTTCACATAACAACCCTGACCACTGCTATCAAGGTGTCCCAAGAATTAGACAATGCCTTCACATAACAACCTGACCACTGCTATCAAGGTGTCCCAAGAATTAGACAATGCCTTCACATAACAACCCTCACCACTGCTATCAAGGTGTCCCAAGAATTAGACAATGCCTTCACATAACAACCTGACCACTGCTATCAAGGTGTCCCAATAATTAGACAATACCTTCACATAACAGCCCTGACCACTGCTATCAAGGTGTCCCAAGAATTAGACAATGCCTTCACATAACAGCCCTGACCACTGCTATCAAGGTGTCCCAAGAATTAGACAATGCCTTCACATAACAGCCCTGACCACAGATATCAAGGTGTTCCAGGATGATTGTGGAACAGACCACATAACAACCCTGCCACTGCTATCAAGGTGTCCCAAGAATTAGACAATGCCTTCACATAACAACCCTGTGACCACTGCTATCAAGGTGTCCCAAGAATTAGACAATGCCTTCACATAACAACCCTGACCACTGCTATCAAGGTGTCCCAATAATTAGACAATGCCTTCACATAACAACCCACCACTGCTATCAAGGTGTCCCAATAATTAGACAATGCCTTCACATAACAACCTGACCACTGCTATCAAGGTGTCCCAAGAATTAGACAATGCCTTCACATAACAACCCTCACCACTGCTATCAAGGTGTCCCAAGAATTAGACAATGCCTTATGCACATAACAACCCTGACCACTGCTATCAAGGTGTCCCAAGAATTAGACAATAAATTCACAAAAACAACCCATCACCACTGCTATCAAGGTGTCCCAAGAATTAGACAATGCCTTCACATAACAACCCTGACCACAGCTATCAAGGTGTCCCACGAATGAGACAATGCCTTCACATAACAAACCTGACCAGATTTAAGATCCTATATCCACATTTTTATGTCGAGAGAGCTAAGGCTTCAATATGCACAAATAAGTAAAAACATTTTTATGAATTGCCAAATCTTGTGGTACAACTGTTTATTAGAAACAATAAATACGTAGCAAAATCAGGAGCCCATGTTGTATTATAACCATATAGAGTTAAAGTTTGTGTCTGAGCTGCTGTCTTGCTGTAATTGGTATATTTCAAGGAACTTGGTGATACTTTCTTCGTTATTTGTTCGAAAGGTTCCAGTGTATGTAGGAAATGCCTGGAGTACTTCTGTGTCTAGTTGCAAGTGCAACTAAAAAGAGAGAGGATATTCAGAAAAATATTATATCCACGTTTTGCATAGATTGCCTCTTGCACGTGTATAGATCTTTGTTTTGGACGCACTGTGTGACATGCTGTCAGCCACGTCGCATAGAAACGACTAGTTCCTGCAAAGATGTTGGGAAATGCAAGATGTCTGGCAGCTAAAATCGGGAGGCCACCTCTCACTCTGTGCAAAAGTGGATTTAATATCTTTCTGAATATTCTCAGATTTTTTGGAGTACCACCGCAACTGGACACGGACGCTTATAAGAACACGTTTCTTCCAAATCAAGAACAAAGAAAGAATCGTTTGCAAGAAAAATGCCTTTTCAGTACCTCTGCTGTAACAGGTATGGAAGTAACGGAGTACATTATTTCATACCCCATTACAAACTGTAGCTGGTTGAATTAGTGGTCTGAAAGGGAGACAGGCTTTTGTCAACCAGGACCACTTCTCCACTGGAGACCACAGCAGTCTGTATAGTCTTCCTCTGAGCAGCAGCAACATCTCTCCCTGAAAAACACCACGGAAACAGATAAGAACAGAACCTGGGTCACGTTCACAATAACATCTGAACGTAGAAGTGTTGATCTCGGATCAGTTGTCTGTTAAATGATAACGATTAAGATTATGGACAGGGAGGATCTGATTGGAGATCAGCACTCCTACTTTGAGACACTTTAAATATGGGCCATGGTGCCCAAGCAAGGCCTTTATAACGGGAGAACCACTACCTACTTTGCCTGTTGCATTTCGGTTCACAGGAGACCCTGGCGTAGGGGTAGCACACAGATGTACTACAGTGGATGAAAATCTGTAAAGAGAGTACAGAATAAAAGAAGTTAGTGAAAAGTAAATAGTATATCAAATGAAGTTTCTATCGTAAAAAAGCCAGCCAATTACCCGCTCTTTCTGGGGAGACCGAGTGTGATCCACAAAGGTGAACATCTCGAGGGTAAAGCGTTTGTAGTGGTTGGGGTACAGAAGGCCAGAGGAACGTTCCACAGGGACCATGGTGGTCAGGTAATTATCATTCGGGTAGGAACAACTGGAAAGAGAGAGTAATAGATAGTTCATGTTGCAGAATCCAACCTTCCTGTCCACTTTAGTGTACAAACATTAGGAACAACCGCTCTTTCCATGACATAGACTTATCCCAAATCAAATTGTATTGGTCACATACACATGGTTAGCAGATGTTAGTGGTCACATACACATGGTTAGCAGATGTTATTGGTCACATACACATGGTTAGCAGATGTTATTGGTCACATACACATGGTTAGCAGATGTTATTGGTCACATACACATGGTTAGCAGATGTTATTGGTCACATACACATGGTTAGCAGATGTTAATGCGAGTGTAGGGAAATGCTTGTGCTTCTAGTTCCGACAATGCAGTAATATCTAACAAGTAATCTAACAACAACTACCTTATACACACAAATGTAAAGGGATGAATAACAATATGTACATATAAATATATGAATGAGTGATGGCCGTGCGGCATAGGCAAGATACAATAGATGGTATAAAATACAGTATATTGATATGAGATGAGTAATGTAGGGTATGTAAACATTATTAAAGTGGCATTATTTAAAGTGACTAGTGATACCTTTAATAAGTTCATTTATTAAAGTGGCCAGAGATTTGAGTCAGTATGTTGGCAGCAGCCACTCAGTGTTAGTGATGGCTGTTTAACAGTCTGATGGCCTTGAGATAGAAGCTGTATTTCAGTCTCTTGGTCCCAGCTTTGATGCACCTGTACTGACCTCGCCTTCTGGATGATAGCGGGGTGAACAGGCAGTGGCTCGGGTGGTTGTTGTCCTTGATGATCTTTATGGCCTTCCTGTGACATTGTTGGTGCCCTGGAGGGCAGGTAGTTTGCCCCCGGTGATGAGTTGTGCCGACCTCACTACCCTCTGGAGAGCCTTACGGTTGTGGGCAGAGCAGTTGCCGTACCAGGCGGTGATACAGCCCGACAGGATGCTCTCGATTGTGCATCTGTAAAAGTTTGTGAGTGTTTTAGGTGACAAGTCAAATTTCTTCAGCCTCCTGAGGTTGAAGAGCGCTGCTGCGCCTTCTTCACGACGCTGTCTGTGTGGGTGGACCAATTCAGTTTGTCTGTGATGTGTACGCCAAGGAACTTCCCACCTTCTCCGCTACTGTCCCGTTGATGTGGATGGGGGGGTGCTCCCTCTGCTGTTTCCTGAAGTCCACGATCATCTCCTTTGTTTTGTTGATGTTGAGTGTGAGGTTATTTTCCTGACACCACACTCCGAGGACCTTCACCTCCTCCCTGTAGGCCGTCTCGTTGTTGTTGGTAATCAAGCCTACCACTGTAGTTTTGTCTGCAAATTTGATGATTGAGTTGGAGGCGTGCATGGCCACGCAGTCATGGGTGAACAGGGAGTACAGGAGAGGGCTGAGCACGCACCCTTGTCTGGCCCCAGTGTAGAGGATCAGCGGGGTGAAGATGCTGTTTCCTACCTTCACCACCTGGGGGTGGCCCGTCAAAGTCCAGGACCCAGTTGCACAGGGCGGGGTCCAGACCCAGGGTCTCGAGCTTAATGACGAGTGTACAATGGTGTTAAATGCTGAGCTGTACCAGGTGAATCCAGGTGAAAGCTATGATCCCTTATTGATGTCACCTGTTAAATCCACTTCAATCAGTGGAGATGGAGGGGACGGGACAGGTCAAAGATGGATTTTTAAGTCTTAAAACAACTGAGACATGGATTGTGTATAGTTCCCTTCCATGGGTGAATGGACAAAGCAAAATGTTTAAGTGCCTTGGAACGGGATATAGTAGGTGCCAGGCACACCGGTTTTAGTTTGTCATGAACTGCAACGATGCTGGGTTTTTCACGCTCAACAGTTTCCCGTGTGTATCAAGAATGCTCCACCACCCAAAGGACATTCAGCCAACTTGACACAACTATGGGAAGCATTGGAGTCGACATGGGCCAGCATCCATGTTGAACGCTTTCGACACCTTGCCGACGAATCGAGGCTGTTCTGAGGGCAAAGGGGTGCAAATCAATATTAGGAAGGTGTTCCTAATGTTTTGTGCACTCAGTGTATCTATAATTCAAAATACATAGTGGTACATGATACCTTTGATGTCACATAACGAAGAGATCTCAAACACATTGTTCAAAATACATACAGTATTAGTAAAAAGAGCAAGTTGTATAATCAGGGAGCAGCAAGCATGGAAATGAGGTGGATAGTACTGTAGTTACTCTTCAATGATGAGATCCCACTGGGGCATGCTGACAGGGCTGGGCTCAGAGGTGGTCCAGCAGTGCTCCAGCATCAGGAACAGGTTGGGATCCATCCTCTCCAGGATGCGAACCTCAACGTTCACAGGCTGCCTCAAGACTTTAGTGATGGGGTAGTCTTCCTCAGTGTAATACAATGTGAAGGATCTCGACTCTGGAAGTCAGACGGGATTGGAAAAACTTTTGTAAAAATCAATTAAAAAATTAAAAAATCACTTCATTGCGTTCAAATATTACAAATTGACACAGAACGTTACCGTCATTACACCCCTTGGTGTCGCATGTTCCTTTGGCCAGTCTCAGTTCCACTCTGAGGGGTCCCGGAGCAGCAACAGGAGCGGGTGCAGGAACAGTGTTCACCTCAGTAACCAGAGCCTCTACTGCAGTGGCAGAGTACTTACACTGGAACAGCAGCCTAGATAGGGAGAAACAAGCAGTGATACAATAGGGTCTTCAAGCATACTGTATCACTGCTTTATGGGCGAAGACACGCCCGTGACGTTCTGAATCGCCTCTGGGGAATCAATCAAGTCAATTCAATCTTACAGAGAGAAGACTCACTCAAAATGGCTGTCCCTGGTGATAGAGCCTCGAGGGCCCACCCCCACGTTATAGGAAGATGCCATCCTGTTCTCGTAAACCACATAACCACTTTCGTCCTGCAGGGGAGAATCCACAGTTAATACCGAGCCAGTGTATAACATTCATATTATCTCTACTCACCTTTATAGTGGTGCCACAGGCAGTGACAGGGAACTGGTATATGGCGAAGGCTGAAGTGATGCCAACAGGACTGCAGGGGCGGTCATTTCCCCCCAACAGACTGATGGAATCAATGTCTATTTTGGGCCAAGTGGAATCCCTGGCCACCACCACCACAAACTGAGCATCCCTGGTACACTGCACAGTCACTGGGGAAAGAGAGGAAAAAGTACATGTTTTGAGCATTACAATATTATCTGAGCATTACAAGACAGAAACAATATCAGACACTCACCTGCCTTCCCATAGTAGCACTGCTGTCCATTGAAGCAGCAGTAGATAGCCTGACATTGAGATGGAGTAATATCTGGGGTTCCACATTGCACTATATCCCGAACCGGTACTTGACATCTCTGATCTGGAGTTTGGGTTACTGCTGGCCACTGGGACTCTGGCCGCTGGGGAGTCTGCTGCTGTGGCCCCTGGATCACTGGCCTCTGAGGAGTCTGCTGCTGTGGCCACTTGGACTCTGGCCGCTGGGGAGTCTGCTGCTGTGGCCCCTGGATCACTGGCCTCTGAGGAGTCTGTTGCTGTGGCCACTGGGACTCTGGCCGCTGGGGAGTCTGCTGCTGTGGCCACTGGGACTCTGGCCGCTGGGGAGTCTGCTGCTGTGGCCCCTGGATCACTGGCCTCTGAGGAGTCTGTTGCTGTGGCCACTGGGACTCTGGCCGCTGGGGAGTCTGCTGCTGTGGCCACTGGGACTCTGGCCGCTGGGGAGTCTGCTGCTGTGGCCACTGGGACTCTGGCCGCTGGGGAGTCTGCTGCTGTGGCCACTGCGACTCTGGCCGCTGGGGAGTCTGCTGCTGTGGCCCCTGGATCACTGGCCTCTGAGGAGTCTGCTGCTGTGGCCACTGGGACTCTGGCCGCTGGGGATTCTGTTGCTGTGGCCCATGTGGCTCTTGCCTCTGGGGAGTCTGCTGCTGTGGCCACTGGGGCTCTGGTCTCTGGGGAGTCTGCTGCTGTGGCCACTGGGGCTCTGGTCTCTGCGGAGTCTGCTGCTGTGGCCACTGGGGCTCTGGTCTCTGAGGAGTCTGCTGCTGTGTCCCCTGGATCACTGGCCTCTGAGGAGTCTGCTGCTGTGGTCCCTGGATCACTGGTCTCTGGGGAGTCTGCTGCTGTGGCCTCTGGTGATCTGGTCTCTGGGGAGTCTGTAGCTGTGGCCACTGGGGCTCATGCCTCTGGGGAGTCTGTAGCTGTGGCCCCTGGTGATCTGGCCTCTGAGGAGTCTGCTGCTGTGGCCACTGGGACTCTGGCCTATGGGGAGTCTGTAGCTGTGGCCCCTGGTGATCTGGCCTCTGAGGAGTCTGCTGCTGTGGCCTCTGAGGAGTCTGCAGCTGTGGCCACTGGGGCTCTGGTCTCTGATGAGTCTGCTGCTGTGGCCTCTGAGGAGTCTGCAGCTGTGGCCACTGGTGCACTGGTCTCAGGGGAGTCTGCAGCTGTGGCCCCTGGGGCTCTGGTCTCTGGGATGTCTGCTGCTTTGGCCTCTGGGGAGCCTGCTGCTGTGGCCCCTGGGGCTCTTGTCTCTGGGGGGTCTGCTGCTGTGGCCTCTGGGGCTCTGGTCTCTGGGGAGTCTGCTGCTGTGGCCTCTGGGGCTCTGGTCTCTGGAGAGGCTGTAGTTGTGGTCCCTGGGGCTCTGGCCTCTGCTGAGTCTGCAGCTGTGGCCTCTGGGGCTCTGGTCTCTGAGAAGTCTGCAGCTGTGGCATCTGGGGAGTCTGCAGCTGTGGCCTCTGGGTCTCTGGCCTCTGGAGAGTCTGTAGTTGTGGTCCCTGTGGCTCTGACCTCTGGTGAGTCTGCAGCTGTGGCCTCTGGGGCTCTGGTCTCTGGGGAGTCTGCAGCTGTGGCCTCTGGGGCTCTGGTCTTTGGGGAGTCTGCAGCTGTGGCCACTGGGGCTCTGGCCATTGGGGCTGTCTAGGCGTGGAGGTTGTAATTTGGGGTTGGGGGTTGTTGTACGAAGGAAGCCTCAAGTTAGGCTGTGCATCAGCACAACATGCGAACACTACCAACAACACAAACCCAAAGGAACACCACCTCACTGCCATACCTGCTCAAAAAGATATAAGCTATCTTCAATAATACAGGTATGTGCAATATTGCCTATACAACCTATACTGCCTAATACAGAGAAACTGCCTCCTGTAAAACAAATCCCTTTCCAACCCTGTGCAATTAAATGGTCAGCACCGTATTTGCTAGACTAGAGTCAGTGGCATTATCTAGAAATAATCCCTAGTAGTTTGTGAAAATAAGAGCACAATACAAGTTGCAAAAATAGATCGCAACAAGGAAACAAAACCAGCTTCAGTGCAGAAAAATTGTTCAACCTCCATTAGGAAGAACACAGCTTATATACCCTGAGATATATGATGTAATACATCACTATGTGTGTACGTGTTCCTGTGTGTCCTCAGTCCTTGTACTACGACCTTTAGCGAGACGCTGACGCAAATTCCTATCATGTGCGAACACAGGGGCGCAAGTTTGGTTTTAGAAGTGGGGGACATAACTTTGCGGGTGTCTGGGGTCCTCAAACTTTGGGGGGCATCTAAAGCTTATTTCCTGCATTTCTACACAAATATAATATGACCCTTCTAGCTGTCTCTATGTAGAACAACTAAAAGTAAGCAAAAAATGCCCACAGTCATCAAGCTAGGTAAGAGATTGTGTTTAAAAATGCTTAATTAACAAGACTGAACTAGATCTTTGATCATTTAATATTGTGCTGCACCTTGAACCAGTAGCCTAACAAATGAACAACTCTTACAGATAAAGTACCAAGACAACTTTTGATTGTCTTTTATTAAGACTCCTCTACATCAAATGTCAGCCAGACCGCCCAGCCAACCCGAGCCGCCTGTACACCCGATCGCCACCAGCCTAGTCAATAACTCAACTCTCTCCACAACACAACTTCCTTCCCATCTCTTTTTATATGTCTCAAGGGAAAGTTTTAGAAAGCAAAGGCTTAATAATAAACAGACATACACCTACACATTAACGCGCAGAAACACTACAGAAACTACTACCTCCATATAATTCATATCATTGGCCTAATAGTACTGTAGAGGTCTTTTTACTTGCACACAATAGAGCTGGGTCACTCCGTCCTGCCCCTAGGGGTCCACGGCTCGGCAGCTCCCCAACCCAACATACCACACTCAGCTTTAGGATCTTAGTGAAACATTCATTATTGGTTTCAGGTGGGTTAGGCCAAGGCCAGCGTGACAACCAACATTCTATGGATGGTCTTAAACTGCAGTAATTTATGTCTGAGAATATATGAAAATGACTGGGCATTCTAACAGATCTGTATCCTCATCAGTAGCGTCTTTCAGGTCTTCCTCATTTTTATTTTCATGTTTTGTGTCATCGGGAAAAGCCTCTGTCAACCCTTGATGCAGTTTGGAAAGCAACTTTAGAGGTTTGTCAGACTGCCTTAAAATAGTTTACATCTTTGAAGCTTCCTGCTTGTCCAGTGTATATTGCACAGAGAGAATTGTTGAACTGTGCATTCAGATAGTATTCAGACCTCTTGACTTTTTCTACATTTTGTTACATTACAGCCTTATTATAAAATTGATTCAATTATTTTTTCCCCCCATCAATCTACACACAATACCCCATAATGACATCACAATACCCCAAAATGATGAAGCAAAACCAGTTTTTGATCATTTTTATCAAATGTATCAAATTTAAAACTGAAATATGACATTTACATAAGTATTCAGACCCTTTACTCAGTACTTTGTTGAAGCACCTTTGGCCGCGATTACAGTCTCGAGTCTTCTTGGGTATGACACTACAAGCTTGGCACACCTGTATTTGGGGAGTTTCTCCCATTCTAATCTGCATATCCTCTCAAGCTCTGTCAGGTTGGATGGGGAGCATTGCTGCACAGCTGTTTTCAGGTCTTTGGCTGGGCCACTCAAGGACATTCAGAGACTTGTCCCGAAACCACTCCTGTGTTGTCTTGGCTGTGTGCTTAGGGTCGTTGTCCTGTTGGAAGATGAACCTTTGCCCCAGTCTGAGGTCCTGAGCGTTTTGGAGCAGGTTTTCATCAAGGATCTCTCTGTACTTTGCTCCGTTCATCTTTCCCTCGATCCTGACTAGTCTCCCAGTACCTGCCGCTGAAAAACATCCCCACAGCATGAAGCTGCCACCACCATGCTTCACCGTAGGGATGGTGTCAGGTTTCCTCCTGAAGTGATATTTGGCATTCAGGCCAAAGCATTCAATTTTGGTTTATCATGGTCTGAGTCCTTTAGGTGCCTTTTGGCAAACTCAAGTGGACTGTCACATACCTTTTATTGAGGAATGGCTTCCGTCTGGTCACTCTACCATAAAGGCCTGATTGGTGGAGTGCTGCAGAGATGGTTGTCCTTCTGGAAGGTTCTCCCATCTCCACAGAGGAACTCTGGAGCTTTGTCAGAATGCCCATCGGGTTCTTGGTCACCTCCCCCGATTGCTCAGTTTGGCTTGGTGACCAGCTCTAGGAAGTCTTGGTGGTTCAAAACGTCTTCCATTTAAGAATGATGGTTCCAAACTTCTTCCATTTAAGACCTTTGTTCTGGGGGACCATCAATGCTGTAGAAATGTTTTGGTACCCTGCCAAAGGTCTGTGCCTCGACACAACCCTGTCTCTGAGTTATACGGACAAGTCCTTCGACCTCATGGCTTGGTTTTTGCTCTGATATGCACTATCAACTGTTGGACCTTATATAGACAGGTGTGTGCTTTTCTAAATCATGTCAAATCAATTGAATTTACCACAGGTGGACTCCAATCAAGTTGTAGAAACATCAAGGATGATCAATGGAAACAGGATGCATCTGAGCTCAATTTTGAGTCTCAAAGCAAAGGGTCTGAATACTTAAGTAAATAAGGTATTTCCGTTTTGCTTAAATTTCAACAAAACCAGTTTTCACTTTGTCATTATGGGGTGTTGTGTGTAGATTGTCTTTGTTTTATTTAATCCATTTTAGAATAAGGCTGTAAAGTAACAACATGTGGAAAAGGTCAATTGGTCTGAATATTTTCAGAATGCCCTCTATCTGCAAAAGTTCACCTCTGCGCCGTCAGACTGGTCTTCCCTAGCTGTCTGACCCTGATGAGACCCCTGTCACCATCTGATCCTGCTCAGATGAGGCATGATAAAGAATTACCTTGGTGTACATTTATACATTATATTATCCAAGAGTATAAATTGTTTCATAATTAAAATTACCTTAATTCCCAGATCCCAGACTGATCCCAGACAGATCAATTCAAGACTGAACTTTGTATCCATTCACTGATTGTTATAATACACTGCAACATTCACCTGAGCTCCATAGACTGGTCTTCCCTGGCTGTCTAACCCTGCAGAGACTCCTGTCACCAGCTGATCCATCTGACATGATGAGCATAGTGTTGTGTACTGACTGTGCACCATGACAGTGAAGCATGCAGAGCTTTACATACCATGTCACTGTGAAAAGTAGGGAATTAGCTAGGGAAAAGGACAGATCAAGAAGGTTACCTTGCTATACTGACTCATAAAAACGAAATAGTTTGGCCACTGGTTTCATCGTTTGATTCAGGTCTAGTGTGATTGAGACAAAATAATAGCTATAGCTAATGAGCTAGCTAGCTAAAATTAGCCAAGCTGTAGCTAATGGTACATCATCAAATGTACTTCTGTTGAAATGGGACAAAACAAAGCCTTCTAAACATTTCCATACACAAAACAGCTTTAAGATACTGCTACCTGACAGATAGCTAAAGGCTAGCTAGAGCTTAACTGGCTGTGTTAGCTACTAGCTAGCTAACTAGCTACTAGTAGTTCATTCACTTCAGTCGAGAGGGGATGAAACATTAGCGAACTTCACATGACAGTTACACTACAAGCTCAGCACCATTTTTTCTGTCAAACAGCAGTTGCCTTGCCAGCTAGATCAGTCAACTAAAGAGTAACCCGTTTCTGCTCTGCTTGCTTTTACAACTCAGTGGAAGAGTGCAACACATACACACTGAACTATGTGCAACACAGACAGCAGCTGCCTATGTTCATCTCTCCCTTGCTGGTCCTATACGCCAGCCTTTCAGAAGCTTTGCCTTCACATAGCCTGTCCTCACGCTCTGTGGTGTCCGTGTGGTCCTAAATCCGGCCTGCTGAAAACGGAAAACAGCCTCCGACCACTCTGATGCATCTGCATGGTCCTAAAGTACACTGGGCTGCGTTTTGTATCACAGTGCAATGATTAAACTGGGGGAGGGGACAAAAATGTCCCCAGTGAAAGTTGCGCCCCAGTGTGAACAAGAGAAATGTAAAACCATTCCAAATATTCAGTCGACACCTTGAGTGTTTGTCTGGAGACTACAGAATTGACTAGTATGTGAATCATGTTGGTTACCGAGTCTGAATATGTTCTGTATTTTGACAATCACAGTCAATCTAAATATGAACATGACTAACCCACTTTTCCCATCCACAGTTTTTATGCGAGTAAAGTCATACTGTATAAAAAACAAAACAAGACAGCTGTGATGGAAACAGGGAGTTTCAGTACAATTGTATAAATACAGACATATCATTTGTTCATTCTACATGATGATATCTTTTTGTCTATAAATTAATTATGCGAGAAATGGTGGTGGAAACACCTTTATGCTCAAATACCGATATAATAACCATCATATCAATATAATAACCGTCATATCAATATAATAACCATCTAAAAAATAACCATCATATCAATATAATACCCATCATAACCATCATATAAATGTAATAACCATCATACCGATATAATAGCCATCATATCAATATAATAACCATCTAAAAAATAACCATCATATCAATATAATACCCATCATAACCATCATATAAATGTAATAACCATCATATCAATATAATAATCATCATATCAATATAATAACCATCATACCAATATAATAACCATGATACCGATATAATAACCATCATATCAATATAATAACCATCATATCAATATAATAACCATCATATCAATATAATAACCATCATATCAATATAATAACCATCATACCGATATAATAACCATCATACCGATATAATAAACATCATATCAATATAATAACCATCATATCAATATAATAACCATCATACCAATATAATAACCATCATACCGATATAATAACCATCATACCGATATAATAACCATCATACCAATCTAATAACCATCATATCAATATAATAACCATCATATCAATATAATAACCATCAAACCGATATAATAACCATCATATCAATATAATAACAATCATAACCATCATATAAATGTAATAACCATCATATCAATATAATAACCATCATACCAATATAATAACCATCATACCGATATAATAATCATCATATCAATATAATAACCATCATATCAACATAATAACCATCATATCAATATAACAACCATCATATCAATATAATAACCATCATACCAATATAATAACCATCATACCGATATAATAACCATCATATCAATATAATAACCATCATATCAATATAATAACCATCATATCAATATAATAACCATCATACCAATCTAATAATCATCATATCAATATAATAACCATCATACCGATATAATAACCATCATATCAATATAATAACCATCATAACCATCATATAAATGTAATAACCATCATATCAATATAATAACCATCATACCGATATAATGACCATCATATCAATATAATAACCATCATACCGATATAATAACCATCATATCAATATAATAACCGTCATATCAATATAATAACCATCAATAACCATCGTTTTTATTGATAAATAAAAATATTCTTGCTCTAATCCGTAATAATCTCATCATGTAGACTATCCTACCAGCACAGCCTAACCACACTGTATCTGCCAGCTCTTGGCTAGAGCCAGTGGTGATTTTAGCATGTATATCTTGGTGGGGTAAATAACAGCAAAGCCACAACACAACACTAAACAATACATTAATTGCACTATAACGGTGACAAACTGTGCCCACAAACTGTTAGGGCCAACATAAAGCTGTTTCAACAGCAGAGCTTTCTTTTCAACACAATGGAGTGAATCCTTACCACTTCTACACCTGGCTATCAGTGGGGCCTTGTCTGGCAGCAAAACCGTTCATTCACCATGGAGTGAATCCTTACCACTTCTACACCTGGCTATCAGTGGGGCCTTGTCTGGCAGCAAAACCGTTCATTCACCATGGAGTGAATCCTTACCACTTCTACACCTGGCTATCAGTGGGGCCTTGTCTGGCAGCAAAACCGTTCATTCAGCCTCATTTACTGCCTTTAAAACCTCTCTGGGATATGTGGGACGCTAAATGCAGAGCGCCACATTCAAATAAATTACTATAAAAATCTAACTTTCATGAAATCACACATGCAAGATAGCAAATTAAAGCTACACTTGTTGTGAATCCAGCCAACATGTCAGATTTCAAAAAGGCTTTTCGGCGAAAGCAAACGATGCTATTATCTGAGGATAGCACCTCCGTAAACAAAGAGAGAGAAGCATATTTGTTGGCACTCCAATAAGTCCCATAAACATCACAAATGGTCCTTTGTTCGATTAATTCCACGATATATATCCAAAATGTAAATTTATTTGGCGTGTTTGATCCAGAAAAACACCGGTTCCAACTTGCGCAACGTGACTACAAAATATTTCAAAAGTTA
>NW_027036819.1:0-16009 GCF_034236695.1 Oncorhynchus nerka | reverse complement strand
ATCTGGCCATGATACATGTAGTCAGACAGGACCATGTCGGGTAACCCTGGCTGATTTGTCGCTTCATCCCTTCCTCCCTCCACTCCTCTCTTCCACTTTCCCTGTTCCCCTCACTCCCTCTTCTCCCTACCTTCCTCCATCCCTCTATCCCTGTACTTTCTCTCCCTCCCTCTGTCCCACCCTCCCCTCCCTCTGTCCCACCCTCCCCTCCCTCTATCCCACCCTCCCCCTCCCTCTATCACACCCTCCCCTTCCACCACCTCTCCTCCGTCCCTCCCTCCTACACACCCATTCCACCACCTCTCCTCCCTCCTCGCTCCATCCCTCCCGCCCCTATTTTACTCCTTGGCTTCCCTCCTCCTCTCCCTCCATCCCTCCCCCTATCTTACCCCTTGACTTCCCTCCTCCTCTCCCTCCATCACTTCATCACGGTGACAGTGAACGGAGGTTGGTCTACCTGGACAACGTGGTCGGCGTGCAGCGCAGTTTGTGGGAGGGGCTGGCAGAGGAGGAGCCGCAGCGCACTAATCCCACGCCGCTGAACGGGTTGGCCTGCGACGGACAGAATGTCCAGAAAAGCGCGCCTCGCACCGCTCACCTGCCCAGGTAACACCGCCCAGGCATTTCAGCCAGTCTGGCCTGTCCTGTACTCCACTCTGGCCAGGTAACACCTGCCCACTTCATCTGGCTCCCAGGCATGAAGAAGCAGCCTGTCTTGTAGCTCCACCTTCCCAGGTAACACCCTTCGCTCATCCGGCTCACAGGCTGCCTAGCCAGGCTACTTCCTGTCCTGCGGCTCCACCTGCCCAGGTAACACCGCCCGCTCATCCTGCTGGGCGATTTAGCTAGGCTGCTTCCTGTCCTGTGGCTCCACCTGCCCAGGTAACACCGCCCACTCAACCTCTCCCAGTCATTCAGCTAGGCTACTTCCCTGTCCTGTAGCTCCACCTGCCCAGGTAACACCGCCCGCTCGTTCGCTCCCAGTCATTCAGCTAGGCTACTTCCTGTCCTGTAGCTCCACCTGCCCAGGTAACACCGCCCGCCATTCGCTCCCAGTCATTCAGCTAGGGCTACTCTGTCCTGTAGCTCCACCTGCCCAGGTAACACCACCCACTCAACCACTATATATATCATTCAGCTTTTAGGCTACTTCCTGTTCTGTGGGTCCACCCTCTGCTTGTCTCCTGATTGGCTTAGCACGGTTTGGCATGCTTTGGCTCATTTAAATTTTTGTGCTAAGATACATAATTAGTTCATATTTAGATTGGCTGCTCTCTTTGCCTGTTTTTCCAACAATTTATTTTGTGATTAGGTATAATTGTTAAGCTGGTGAGCGGGTGGTTGGCTGTTTGGTTGTTTGTCTGTGAATAGATTGGTTTGAGGAGAGTGGTAAAACATACCTTGTGTCATCAGTCTGTAACCACACATCTCTGTTTCTCCTCCCCTCCCCAGTCTGTGCAGTGCACCAATACCCTGATTCATATCTGATTCACATCAGATACCTATCAGATCAGATACATGATTCATATCAGATACCTATCAGATCAGATACCGGATTCAAATCAGATATCTATCAGATCAGATACCTGATTCATATCAGATCAGATACATGATTCATATCAGATACCTATCAGACTCAGATACATGATTCATATCAGATACCTATCAGATCAGATACCTGATTCATATCAGATATCTAACAGATCAGATACCTGATTCATATCAGATATCTATCAGATCAGATACCTGATTGATAGATACCTGATTCATATCAGATATCTATCAGATAGATACCTGATTCATATCAGATCAGATACCTGATCCAGATATCAGATCAGATACCTGATTCATATCAGCCAGATCAGATACCTGATTGATATCGATCAGATACCTGGATTCATATCAGATCTACCTGATCCATATCAGATCAGTGGCCCTCTGATTCAATACAATGGCCTCCAACTGCTAAATGCAAGTAAAACTAAATGCATGATCTTCAATCGACGCTGCCTGCACCTGCCCGCTAACCAAACATCAATACTCTGGACGGCTCTGACTTAGAATACGTGGACAACTACAAATACCTAGGTGTTCAAGTTAGACTGTAAACTCTCCTTCCAGACTCAAGTTATTAAGCATCTCCAATCCAAAATTAAATCTAGAATCGGCTTCCTATTTCGCAACAAAGCATCCTTTGCACCTGCTGCTTAAACATACCGTAAACGGATTAATCTTCCGATCCTTGACTTGCAGTGTCATTTACAAAATAGTCTCCAACTCTACTCAGCAAATTGGATGCAGTCTATCACAGTGCATCCGTTTTATCACCAAAGCCCCATATACTACCCACCACTGCGACCTGTATGCTCATACTGGCCGTCGTCATATTCATCGCCAAAACCACTGGCTCCAGGTCATCTATAAGTGATCTGTTGTGGGTAAAGCCCCGCCTTAACTCACAGCTCACTGGTCACTCATAGCAACACCCATAGCACGCGCTCCAGGAGGGCATATCTCACTGGTCATCCCCAAAGCCAACTCCTCCTTTGGCTGCCTTTCCAGTTCTCTGCTGCCAATGACTGAACGAATTGCAAAATCTCTGAAGCTGGAGACTCACATCTCCTCTCTAACTTTAAGCACCAACTGTAAAAGCAGGTCATGATCACTGCACCTGTACATAGCCCATCTGTAAATAGCCCACCCAACTACCTCATCCCCATATTGTTATTTATTGTTTTGCTTCATTGCACCTCAGCATTCTACATACAATCATCTTCTGCACATCTATCACTCCAGTGTTTAATTGCTAAATTGTCACTAATTTGCCACTTTCATGGCCTATTTATTGCCTTACCCTCCCTAATCTTACTACATTTACACACACTGTACATAGATTTTCTGTTGTGTTATTGACTGTACGCTTGTTTATTCCATGTGTCGTTGTCTGTGTCACACTGCTTGCTTTTTATCTTGGCCAGGTCACCGTTGTCAATGAAAACTTGCTCAACTGGCTTGGCCTTCTTCTGTGAGAGACTGAGTCCTGTCTGTATCCAAATGGCACCCTCATTCCCTATTTAGCCCATAGGGCCCTGGTCCAAAGTAGTGCACCATATAGGAATATGGTGTCATTTGGGACGTGGGTGCCATTTGTGGTACGGTGTCAACAGTCAGAGTAATCACTAGAGGCAGAGTGGTGTGGAGGCAGAGGCAGAGGTGGAGGCAGAGTGTCAGAGCAGAGTGGTGTAGAGGCAGAGGCAGAGTGGTGTAGAGGCAGAGGCAGAGGGTGTAGAGGCAGAGTGGTGCAGAGGCAGAGGCAGAGGGATGGAGGCAGAAAGGGTGTAGAGGCAGAGTGGTGTAGAGGCAGAGGGGTGTAGAGGCAGAGTGGTGTAGAGGCAGAGGCAGAGTGGTGTGGAGGAGATGGTCCAGAGGCAGAGGTGTAGAGGCAGAGTGGTGTAGAGGCAGAGGCAGAGGTGGAGGCAGAGTGGTGTAGAGGCAGAGTGGTGTAGAGGCAGAGTGGTGCAGAGGCAGAGGCAGAGTGGTGGAGGCAGAGTGGTGTGAGGCAGAGGGTGGAGTCAGAGTGCAGAGTGGATGTAGAGACAGAGGCAGAGATGGTGAGACAGAGTCGGAGTGGTGTGAGGAGGCAGAGAGGTGGCGCAGATGCAGAGGCAGAGTGGTGGAGGCAGAGTGGTGTGGAGGCAGAGTGGTGTAGAGGCAGAGGCAGAGTGGTGTGGAGGCAGAGGCAGAGTGGTGTGGAGGCAGATGCAGAGAGGTGGGAGGCAGAGTGGTGTGATAGAGGCAGAGGCAGAGTGGTGTGAAACAAGAGGAAGATGGTGCAGATACAAGAGGCAGAGTGGGTAGAGGCAGAGGCAGAGGGTGGGAGGCAGATGCAGAGATGGTGTGGGAGGCAGAGGGTGTGGAGGCAGAGATGGTGAGGCAGAGGCAGAGTGATGCTAGGTGGAGGCAGATGTGGTGTGAGGCAGAGGCAGAGTGGTGTGAGGCAGATGCTAAGATGGTGTAGAGGCAGAGGCAGATATGGTGTGGAGGCAGAGGCAGAGTGGTGTGGAGGCAGAGTGGTGTAGAGGCAGAGGCAGAGTGGTGGAAGCAGAGGCAGATGTGGTGTGGAGAGGCAGAGGCAGAGTGGTGTAGAGGAGAGGCAGAGGGGGAGGCAGAGGCAGAGTGGTGGAGGCAGAAGAGGCAGAGGCAGAGGGTGTGAGGCAGAGTGGTAGAGGCAGAGGCAGAGGGGTGGAGGCAGAAGCAGAGTGGTGTGGAGGCAGAGTGGTGTGGAGGCAGAGGCAGAGTGCTTGAGGAGGTGGAGGCAGAGGCAGAGTGGTGAGGCAGAGGGTGTGAGGCAGAGGCAGAGTGGTGTAGAGGCAGAGGCAGAGTGGTGTGGAGGCAGAGGCAGAGGGTGTGGAGGAGGCAGAGTGGTGGAGGCAGAGGGTGTGGAGGCAGAGGCAGAGTGGTGGAGGCAGAGGCAGAGTGGGTGTGGAGAGATGGTGGGAGGCAGAAGCAGAGGCAGAGGGTGGAGGCAGAAGCAGAGTGGTGGAGGCAGAGGTAGGCAGAGTGGTGGAGGCAGAGGCAGAGGTGGTGTGGAGGCAGAAGCAGAGGGTGTGGAGGAGGCAGAGGGTGTGGAGGCAGAGGCAGAGGGTGTGGAGGCAGAAGCAGAGTGGTGTGGAGGCAGAGGCAGAGGTGGGGTGTGGAGGGAAGCAGAGTGGTGTGGAGGCAGAGGCAGAGGGTGGAGGCAGAGGCAGAGTGGAGGCAGAGGGTGTGAGAGGCAGAGGCAGAGTGGTGTGGAGGCAGAGTGGTGGCGGCAGAGGTAGGGAGGCAGAGGCAGAGTGGGTGGAGGCAGAGTGGTGTAGAGGCAGAGGCAGAGTGGTGTGGAGGCAGAGGGTGGTGGAGGCAGAGGCAGAGTGGTGGGAGGCAGAGTGGTGTGGAGGCAGGCAGAAAGTCACACATTCTGCATGATGCTGAGCTGCAGGAAGGAAGGGAAGGACAGACGGGGATGCCAGCCACTTCCATTTACAGGCTAGCATTGGACAGAGATGGAGAGAGAGAGAGCGAGGGAGACAGAGACAGAGACAGAGACAGAGACAGAGAGAGACAGAGACAGAGACAGAGAGACAGAGAGAGAGACAGAGAGAGAGATGAGAGAGAGAGAGAGAGACAGTGAGAGAGAGAGAGAGAGAGGGAGTCAGAGACAGAGACAGAGACGAGAGAGAGAGACAGAAAGAGAGAGAGAGAGAGAGAGAGAGAGAGAGAGAGAGAGACAGAAAGAGAGAGAGGAGAGGGAGAGAGAGAGAGACAGAGAGACAGAGACAGAAAGAGAGAGAGAGAGAGAGAGAGAGAGAGAGAGAGAGAGAGAGAGAGAGACAGAGACAGAGACAGAGAGAGAGAGACAGAAAGAGAGAGAGAGAGAGAGAGGGAGAGAGAGAGAGAGAGAGAGCGAGACAGAGAGAGACAGAAAGAGAGAGAGAGAGAGAGAGAGAGAGAGAGAGACAGAGACAGACAGAGAGAGAGACAGAAAGAGAGAGAGAGAGAGAGAGAGAGAGACAGAGACAGAGAGAGAGAGAGACAGAAAGAGAGAGAGAGAGAGAGAGAGAGAGAGAGAGAGAGAGAAGGCATTAGTCAGCCATGCTGACCCCCGGAAAATATTCCACAAATATCCTATGCTCCGTCAACAGCAGGGAGCTAAACCCTTCACCTCCGTCAGACTCCAGCTTCTCCTGTTCCTGCTCCCTAGTACCTGAGTCATATCTACTGCAACCAATCAGAGATCTCATTAGAACATCTCATGGCATCATCACTCTCAGGACAGGTAGTCAGACGTCACCCACGGCAACGTCAGGCTGGAGTGAAAGTAATATGGCCTCTTCAGAATATAACTAATGCTCCTAGAGGGGACTAAAAAAAAAAACACAGGAAACAGTAGGAGACATAAAGCAGCAGGGGGATGTGGAATCTGACAGCAACAAGAGGTGGATTTGATCTGATTAAAACAGTGCATTCAAAGCTCTTCTCGATCTCAGAAGTACCCCGGGATGCAAGGTGCTCCTGTAACAAAGCAGACAGAGCAACTCCATAAGCTTTAAGGAGATTACACGTGGACTCAGAATAGGCTAAAATTGTCTCCATGTAATTCCAACCCTAAGGGCACTGTAACACAAATTGCATTGTGGCCTGTGTGGGCAGTGTAGTGAGACAGAAGGGACTGAGGCTGGGACTGGTCCCAAGTGGCACCCTACCCCCTACCCCCTATATAGTGCACTACTTTTGTTTGGACCTTATAGGATATAGGGAATAGGGTGCCATTTTAGATGGAGTGTGAGACTGAGGGGAGAGGCCAGTACCCCAGACCCTGCATGTCCACTCTGTAGATGAGGGATAGACTGGGGCTTGACCTCTATCACGGCTCTGCTGGCTCCGCTCTGTCTGTCTGGGGAATAGGAGCTCTTTCTGTCTTACTCATTTGCTCTGTCTCTCTCTCTATCTCGCTGTCCCTCTTTCTCTCTCTCTCTCAATTCAAGGGGCTTTATTGGCATGGGAAACTTATGTTTACATTGCCAAAGTAAGTGAAATATATAATAAACAGAAGTGAAAATAAAAATTGTATAATGAACAGTAAACATTACACTCACAAAGTTCCAAAAGAATAAAGACATTACAAATGTCATATTATGTATATATATATATATATATATATACACAGTGTTGTAACAATGTGCAAATGGTTAAAGTACAAAAAGGAAAATAAATCAACATAAATATGGGTTGTATTTACAATGGTGTTTGTTCTTCACTGGTTGCCCTTTTCTTGAGGCAACAATCTTCCTGCTGTGACCCATTGGGCTCTCGAGTGGCGCAGAGGTCTAAGGCACTGCATCTCAGTGCTAGAGGCGTCACTACAGTCCCTGGTTTGATTCCAGGCTGTATCACAACCGACTGATTAGGAGTCCCATAGTGCGGTGCACAATTGGCCCAGCGTCATCCGGGTTTGGCCGGGGTGGGCCGTCATTGTATATAATACTTTGTTCTTAAACTGACTTACCTAGTTTAAATAAAGGTTAAATATAAAATAAATACCAAATAGATATGGGTTTATCAACATTTGATTTGTTTTCATATTCTTTGTGGATCTGTGTAATCTGAGGGAAATATGTGTCTCTAATGTGATCATACATTTGGCAGAAGGTTAGGAAGTGCAGCTGTTTCCAGCTCATTTTGTGGGAATTTTGTGGGATTTTTGTGGGAATTTTGTGGCCTGAAAGGGTCCTTCATCTGTCCCGAAAAGGGAACCCCTTTTTTGTTCCAAGGAGAACATTTTCTTTTTTTGACGTAGAACTTTTTGGGTTCCATGTAGAACCCTCTGTGGAAAGGGTTCTTACATGGAACCCTAAAGGGTTCTACCTGGAATCGTAAAGGATTCTTCAAAGGGTTCTCCTGTGGGGGACAATCAAGGAATTCTTTTAGGTTCTAGATAGAGACGTGTTCACCGCCATTAGTACTGTAGTCCATGACCTTTACAGGTTCAATGTGCTACTGACTACATGGGTAGACTAGAGCCTACCAGACATGAGGCGAGAATGAATCAGTGCTACTGACTACATGGGTAGACTAGAGCCTACCAGACATGAGGCGAGAATGAATCAGTGCTACTGACTACATGGGTAGACTAGAGCCTACCAGACATGAGGCTGAGAATGAATCAGTGCTACTGACTACATGGGTAGACTAGAGCCTACCAGACATGAGGCGAGAATGAATCAGTGCTACTGACTACATGGGTAGACTAGAGCCTACCAGACATGAGGCGAGAATGAATCAGTGCTACTGACTACATGGGTAGACTAGAGCCTACCAGACATGAGGCGAGAATGAATCAGTGCTACTGACTACATGGGTAGACTAGAGCCTACCAGACATGAGGCGAGAATGAATCAGTGCTACTGACTACATGGGTAGACTAGAGCCTACCAGACATGAGGCGAGAATGAATCAGTGCTACTGACTACATGGGTAGACTAGAGCCTACCAGACATGAGGCGAGAATGAATCAGTGCTACTGACTACATGGGTAGACTAGAGCCTACCAGACATGAGGCGAGAATGAATCAATGGCATTTGGAGCTGTGTAATGTCTTTTAGATTCATAACTGTGTCCCAAATGGCACACCCTTTTCTCTTCATAGTGCACTACTTGCAGTGCCGAATAAAGGGAGTAGGGGGCCATTTGGGATGCCGGCTCAGTGTGAATAATTTACATGAGGAGTTGCCTTGTCTGACATTTCAATACAGTAGCTAGTTGTCGGGTTTTGATTAGGGTAGATTGTGGTTTCTGTTTCTGTCAGTGTAGTTTTCTTATCTTGCAGTTTTAGCAGAAATCCTGCTTTTTCAAACAATCCATTAATTATTCCAGAGGCAGAATTCTCTGTTGATCATTAGTTATGTAGCGCTGTTGTGTTCTTCTCTTGTGTTCTTCTGTTGTGTTCTTCTCTTGTGTTCTTCTCTTGTGTTCTTCTGTTGTGTTCTTCTGTTGTTGTTCTTCTGTTGTGTTCTTCTGTTGTGTCTCTTCTGTTGTGTTCTCTGTCGTGTTCTTTCTGTCGTGTTCTTCTGTCGTGCTTCTTCTGTTGTGTTCTTTCTCTTGTGTTCTTCTGTTGTGTTCTTTCTGTTGTGTTCTTCTGTTGTGTTCTTCTCTTGTGTTCTTTCTGTTGTGTTCTTCTCTTGTGTTCTTCTGTTGTGTTCTTCTCTTGTGTTCTTCTGTTGTGTTCTTCTTTTGTGTTCTTCTGTTGTGTTCTTCTGTTGTGTTCTTCTGTTGTGTTCCTCTGTTGTGTTCTTCTTTTGTGTTCTTCTGTTGTGTTCTTCTGTTGTGTTCCTCTGTTGTGTTCTTCTTTTGTGTTCTTCTGTTGTGTTCTTCTGTTGTGTTCTTCTCTTGTGTTCTTCTCACATCTTTTCCAGAGATACATAAAATAATTAATGATACGTTCCAGCAATAGAGTGTTTAGAGTGGTTGTAGTGACAGTTGAACAGCATTCTGAACCGGTTTTGTTTGTGTTGTTGTTGTTATTTTTGAACTGCCGTGTGAGTTTTACAACTTTTAGGAAATTAGTAAAAGTCTTGTCACCCAGTCATAACCGATGAATGTAGCAGCTCTTCTCTGTCCTGGCATCCCAGTGGATGAATGTAGCAGAGATACCCAGTCAAGGTTCTTCTCTGTCCTGGCATCCCAGTAGATGAATGTAGCAGCGATACCCAGTCAAGGTTCTTCTCTGTCCTGGCATCCCAGTAGATGAATGTAGCAGCGATACCCAGTCAAGGTTCTTCTCTGTCCTGGCATCCCAGTAGATGAATGTAGCAGAGATACCCAGTCAAGGTTCTTCTCTGTCCTGGCATCCCAGTAGATGAATGTAGCAGAGATACCCAGTCAAGGTTCTTCTCTGTCCTGGCATCCCAGTAGATGAATGTAGCAGCGATACCCAGTCAAGGTTCTTCTCTGTCCTGGCATCCCAGTAGATGAATGTAGCAGAGATACCCAGTCAAGGTTCTTCTCTGTCCTGGCATCCCAATGGATGAATGTAGCAGAGATACCCAGTCAAGGTTCTTCCTGTCCTGGTCCCAGTAGATGAATGTAGCAGAGATACCCAGTCAAGGTTCTTCTCTGTCCTGGCATCCCAGTAGATGAATGTAGCAGAGATACCCAGTCAAGGTTCTTCTCTGTCCTGGCATCCCAGTAGATGAATGTAGCAGCGATACCCAGTCAAGGTTCTTCTCTGTCCTGGCATCCCAGTAGATGAATGTAGCAGAGATACCCAGTCAAGGTTCTTCTCTGTCCTGGCATCCCAGTAGATGAATGTAGAGATACCCAGTCAAGGTTCTTCTGTCCTGGCATCCCAATGGATGAATGTAGCAGAGATACCCAGTCAAGGTTCTCTCTGTCCTGGCATCCCAGTAGATGAATGTAGCAGAGATACCCAGTCAAGGTTCTTCTCTGTCCTGGCATCCCAGTAGATGAATGTAGCAGAGATACCCAGTCAAGGTTCTTCTCTGTCCTGGCATCCCAGTGGATGAATGTAGGAGAGATACCCAGTCAAGGTTCTTCTCTGTCCTGGCATCCCAATGGATGAATGTAGAGATACCCAGTCAAGGTTCTTCTGTCCTGGCATCCCAGTAGATGAATGTAGCAGAGATACCAGTCAAGGTTCTTCTGTCCTGGCATCCCAGTAGATGAATGTAGCAGAGATACCCAGTCAAGGTTCTTTCTCTGTCCTGGCATCCCAGTAGATGAATGTAGCAGAGATACCCAGTCAAGGTTCTTCTCTGTCCTGGCATCCCAGTAGATGAATGTAGCAGAGATACCCAGTCAATGATCTTCTCTGTCCTGGCATTCCAATGGATGAATGTAGCAGAGATACCCAGTCAAAGCTCTTCTCTGTCCTGGCATCCCAATGGATGAATGTAGCAGAGATACCCAATCAAAGATCTTCTCTGTCCTGGCATCCCAATCGTGGAACAGGTTAGATGCTCATCAATTTAAGGAACACAGTGATGATAAAGTGTGTAATGTTGTTTTTTTTTGGAGTGTCCCATCTGGTTAATGAGAGCTGGTAGGGACTTCTATGGTTGATCAGATGAACCACATACTGGGAGAGACCAACAGGACTAAGCCAGCCAGCCAGCAACCCGGACAACCACATACTGGGAGAGACCAACAGCACTAAGCCAGCCAGCCAGCAACCCGGACAACCACATACTGGGAGAGACCAACAGCACTAAGCCAGCCAGCAGCCAGGCAACTACATACTGGGTGACTCCCAAAGCACTAAGCCAGCCAGCCAGCAGCCCAGACAACTACATACTGGGTGACTCCCAAAGCACTAAGCCAGCCAGCCAGCAACCCAGACAACTACATACTGGGTGACTCCCAAAGCACTAAGCCAGCCAGCAGCCCAGACAACCACATACTGGGTGACTCCCAAAGCACTAAGCCAGCCAGCAGCCCAGACAACCACATACTGGGAGATTCCCAAAGCACTAAGCCAGCCAGCAGCCCAGACAACTACATACTGGGTGACTCCCAAAGCACTAAGCCAGCCAGGCAGCCCAGACAACTGCATACTGGTGACCCCTAAAGCACTAAGCCAGCCAGCAGCCCAGACAACTACATACTGGGTGATTCCCAAAGCACTCAAGCCAGCCAGCCAGCAGCCCAGACAACTACATACTGGGTGACTCCTAAAGCCACCCAGCCAGCCAGCCAGCAGCCCAGACAACTACATACTGGGTGAATCCCAGCACTAAGCCAGCCAGCCAGCAGCCCAGACAACTACATACTGGGTGACTCCCAAAGCACTAAGCCAGCCAGCAGCCCAGACAACCACATACTGGGTGATTCCCAAAGCACTAAGCCAGCCAGCCAGCAGCCCAGACAACCACATACTGGGTGACTCCCAAAGCACTAAGCCAGCCAGCAGCCCAGACAACCACATACTGGGAGAGACCAACAGCACTAAGCCAGCCAGCAGCCCAGACAACCACATACTGGGTGACTCCTGTGCACTAAGCCAGCCAGCAGCCCAGACAACCACATACTGGTGATTCCCAAAGCACTAAGCCAGCCAGCCAGCAGCCCAGACAACCACATACCAAGACTCCAAAGCACTAAGCCAGCCAGCAGCCCAGACAACCACATACTGGGAGAGACCAACAGGACTAAGCCAGCCAGCAGCCCAGACAACTACATACTGGGTGATTCCCAAAGCACTAAGCCAGCCAGCAGCCCAGACAACTACATACTGGGTGACTCCCAAAGCACTAAGCCAGCTAGCCAGCAGCCCAGACAACCACATACTGGGTGACTCCCAAAGCACTAAGCCAGCCAGCAGCCCAGACAACCACATACTGGGTGACTCCCAAAGCACTAAGCCAGCCAGCCAGCAACCCAGACAACTACATACTGGGTGACTCCCAAAGCACTAAGCCAGCCAGCAGCCCAGACAACCACATACTGGGTGACTCCCAAAGCACTAAGCCAGCCAGCAGCCCAGACAACCACATACTGGGAGATTCCCAAAGCACTAAGCCAGCCAGCAGCCCAGACAACTACATACTGGGTGACTCCCAAAGCACTAAGCCAGCCAGCAGCCCAGACAACTACATACTGGGTGACTCCCAGCATCGCCAGCCAGCAGCCCAGACAACTACATACTGGGTGATTCCCAAAGCACTAAGCCAGCCAGCCAGCAGCCCAGACAACTACATACTGGGTGACTCCCAAAGCACTAAGCCAGCCAGCCAGCAGCCCAGACAACTACATACTGGGTGACTCCCAAAGCACTAAGCCAGCCAGCCAGCAGCCCAGACAACTACATACTGGGTGACTCCCAAAGCACTAAGCCAGCCAGCAGCCCAGACAACCACATACTGGGTGACTCCCAAAGCACTAAGCCAGCCAGCCAGCAGCCCAGACAACCACATACTGGGTGACTCCCAAAGCACTAAGCCAGCCAGCAGCCCAGACAACCACATACTGGGAGAGACCAACAGCACTAAGCCAGCCAGCAGCCCAGACAACCACATACTGGGTGACTCCCAAAGCACTAAGCCAGCCAGCAGCCCAGACAACCACATACTGGGTGATTCCCAAAGCACTAAGCCAGCCAGCCAGCAGCCCAGACAACCACATACTGGGTGACTCCCAAAGCACTAAGCCAGCCAGCAGCCCAGACAACCACATACTGGGAGAGACCAACAGGACTAAGCCAGCCAGCAGCCCAGACAACTACATACTGGGTGATTCCCAAAGCACTAAGCCAGCCAGCAGCCCAGACAACTACATACTGGGTGACTCCCAAAGCACTAAGCCAGCTAGCCAGCAGCCCAGACAACCACATACTGGGTGACTCCCAAAGCACTAAGCCAGCCAGCAGCCCAGACAACCACATACTGGGTGACTCCCAAAGCACTAAGCCAGCCAGCAGCCCAGACAACCACATACTGGGAGAGACCAACAGGACTAAGCCAGCCAGCCAGCAGCCCAGACAACCACATACTGGGTGACTCCCAAAGCACTAAGCCAGCCAGCAGCCCAGACAACTACATACTGGGTGACTCCCAAAGCACTAAGCCATCCAGCCAGCAGCCCAGACAACCACATACTGGGTGACTCCCAAAGCACTAAGCCAGCCAGCAGCCCAGACAACCACATACTGGGTGATTCCCAAAGCACTAAGCCAGCCAGCCAGCAGCCCAGACAACTACATACTGTGTGACTCCCAAAGCACTAAGCCAGCCAGCCAACCAGCCAGACAACTACATACTGGGTGACTCCCAAAGCACTAAGCCAGCCAGCAGCGCCCAGACACTCTGCTGGGTGACTCCCAAAGCACTAAGCCAGCCAGCCAGCAGCCCAGACAACTACATACTGGGTACTCCCAAGCACTAAACCAGCCAGCCAGCAGCCCAGACAACTACATACTGGGTGACTCCCAAAGCACTAAGCCAGGCCAGCCAGCAGCCCAGACAACTACATGCTGGGTGATTCCCCAACACTATTCACCAGCCAGCAGCCCAGACAACCACATACTGGGTGACTCCCAAAGCACTAAGCCAGCCAGCCAGCAGCCCAGACAACCACATACTGTGTGACTCCCAAAGCACTAAGCCAGCCAGCAGCCCAGACAACCACATACTGGGAGAGACCAACAGGACTAAAAGCCAACAGACAACCCACATACTGGGTGATTCAGAACTATGAGAAAAACTTTAAGATTCACAACATTTACTCCACTGTCCAGAGGTATGGCTGCTGACCAAGTGATCGAGTCCCAGAGACATGTTGGACAAAAACTATGTCAGAGACATGTTGGACAAACTAGGTCAGAGTATGACTGTGGCAGTGAGTAGGTCCAGAGACATGTTGGACAAAACTAGGTCCAGAGTATGACTGTGGCAGTGAGTAGGTCCAGAGACATGTTGGACAAAACTAGGTCCAGAGTATGACTGTGACAGTGAGTTGGTCCAGAGACATGTTGGACAAAACTAGGTCCAGAGACATGTTGGACAAAACTAGGTCCAGAGTATGACTGTGGCAGTGAGTAGGTCCAGAGACATGTTGGACAAAACTAGGTCCAGAGACATGTTGGACAAAACTAGGTCCAGAGTATGACTGTGGCAGTGAGTAGGTCCAGAGACATGTTGGACAAAACCCGCTGAGTCGATGATGGCTCCGAAAGCCTTTTGGAGTGGGTCTGTGGACTTTTCCAAGTGAATATTAAAGTCACCAAATATGTGAATATTATCTGCCATGACTACAATGTCTGATAGGAATTCAGGGAACTCAGAGAGGAATGCTGTATATGGCCCAGGAGGCCTGTAAACAGTAGCTATAAAAAGTGATTGAGTAGGCTGCATAGATTTCATGACTAGAAGCTCAAAAGACCAAAACGTAGTTTTTGATTTTGTAAATTGAAATGTGCTATCGTAAATGTTAGCAACACCTCCGCCTTTGCGGGATGCACGGGGGATATGGTCACTAGTGTAACCAGGAGGTGAGGCCTCATTTAACACAGTAAATTTGTCAGGCTTAAACCATGTTTCAGTCAGGCCAATCACATCAAGATCATGATCAGTGATTAGTTCATTGACTATGACTGCTTGCAGCACAGCTATCCTTGCCATAAGGTGATCGTTCTCCTGTATATTATGAGTACAGCGACTTCAATTAGAAGGCATCATGCTAATGTTACTACTTAGCTTCGGCTGGTGGAGGTCCTGACGAACCACGTCCAGATAAAGCGTCTGGGGAAAAAAAGTTGAATGAAAAAAGTTAAGCAAGAGAAAAAATAAAAATATAAACGGTAATTAAAGAGTAAAAAAACGTAAAGGTGGCAGGTAGCAAATTAAGGTTAGCAACAAACCGCACAGCAGCACGTCTACAAATCTGTTAGGGGACCAAGGCCATCTGCTAGGGCACCAAGGCCCTCTACCAGGGCAACAAGGCCCTCTACCAGGGCACCAAGGCCCTCTGCTAGGGCACCAAGGCCCTCTGCTAGAGACTTGATTCTGTCGACATTCTAGAGGCTTGATTCTGTCGACATTCTAGAGACTTGATTCTGTCGACGTACATCATGCTTGACAACCCATCTAGTTTGCGGTGCACTTTTGAGAATGGAGTTTTCCTTCTAATTGCATTTTGGAACATTTGCATTGATAGCCTACTGCTGTGTACGCATTGAAGAAATAGTCTAATAATTATCACCATTTAACGTCTACAGGATCAGTGTCCCTAAACCGCGACGGTTGTTGCTAACGTGCGCTAATGTGACTAGAATGACGTTGTAAGTAACAGCCATCTTTCCAGGACATAGACATGTCTTATATGGGCAGAAAGCTTCAATTCTTGTTAATCTAACTGCACTGTCCAATTAACAGTAGCTATTACAGTGAACAAATACCATGCTGTTGTTTAAGGAGAGTGAACAACAACAAAACAATTTTATCATGGCAACTGGTTTGATACATTCACCTCTGAAGGTAAATAATGTAGTTACATTCAGTAATCTGGCTATAATTTGTCATCCTGAGGGTCCCAGATATAGCATAGTTTTATTTGATAAAATCAATTTTTATATTCAAATGAAGGAACTGGGTTCTAGAAAAGAGAGGGAATATACCTCAGCCTGGGTTTATCAGGTGGTAGAGACAGCAGCCACCTCACTACACCAGCCTGGGTTTATCAGGGGGTAGAGACAGCAGCCACCTCACTACACCAGCCTGGGTTTATCAGGTGGTAGAGACAGCAGCCACCTCACTACACCAGCCTGGGTTTATCAGGTGGTAGAGACAGCAGCCACCTCACTACACCAGCCTGGGTTTATCAGGTGGTAGAGACAGCAGCCACCTCACTACACCAGCCTGGGTTTATCAGGTGGTAGAGACAGCAGCCACCTCACTACACCAGCCTGGGTTTATCAGGTGGTAGAGACAGCAGCCACCTCACTACACCAGCCTGGGTTTATCA
>NW_027036818.1:12500-16008 GCF_034236695.1 Oncorhynchus nerka | reverse complement strand
AAATAAAACAAATGTATTATTATATCATCTAGCCTTCTGTATTGTGTTTATGATACATGTAACAACCCCCCACCCCCACTGTCTTAGCTACTCTCCATTCCCACAGAACATTTGTGAATGGCCTTCAGTGAGCTGCAAAGCCAGCACAAAATATGCTTTGAAAGGGAATGGCAGAAATTAATGTAAGAGTAGGTTAAGATTGCTTTCTTTTGTACTGTGTAGTGATGTGGTGGTGTTTGCGTACCACTGCCTCCAACCAGAGAGGTTCAGTAGAATCAGTAAATAGATATATGGACAGAATTGACTGTATGACAGATGCTCGCATGGTGCTCCTCTGTCATATCATTAGCTGGGTTGTTCAAGAGACGCAACGCGCATTTACTCTACTGAATGGATGTCTCTAGAACACACACACACACACAAACAGACACACACACACATATACAGTCACACACAAACAGACACACACACACAAACAGCCACACACAAACAGACACACACACACACACACAAACAGACACACACACACACAAACAGACACACACACACATATACAGACACACACAAACAGTCACACACAAACAGTCACACACAAACAGACACACACAAACAGACACACACAAACAGTCACACACAAACAGACACACACAAACAGCCACACACAAACAGACACACACAAACAGCCACACACACACACACACAAACAGACACACACACACAAACAGACACACACAAACAGACACACACAAACAGACACACACACACACACAAACAGACACACACAAACAGACACACACAAACAGACACACACAAACAGACACACACAAACAGACACACACAAACAGACACACACACACACACACAAACAGACACACACACACAAACAGACACACACAACAGACACACACAAACAGACACCCACACACAAACAGACACACACAAACAGACACACACAAACAGACACACACACACACACACAAACAGACACACACACACATATACAGACACACACAAACAGACACACACAAACAGACACACACAAACAGTCACACAAACAGACACACACAAACAGACACACACGAACAGTCACACACAAACAGTCACACAAACAGCCACACACAAACAGTCACACACAAACAGTCACATACAAACAGTCACACACAAACAGACACACACAAACAGTCACACACAAACAGTCACACACAAACAGACACACACAAACACACACAAACAAACACACACAAACAGCCACACACAAACAGCCACACAAACAGACACACACAAACAGACACACACGAACAGTCACACACAAACAGTCACACAAACAGACACACACAAACAGACACACACAAACAGTCACACACAAACAGTCACACAAACAGCCACACACAAACAGTCACACACAAACAGTCACATACAAACAGTCACACACAAACAGTCACACAAACAGTCACACAAACAGCCACACACAAACAAACACAAACAAACACACACAAACAGTCACACACAAACAGTCACACACAAACAGTCACACACAAACAGTCACACAAACAGCCACACAAACAGCCACACACAAACAGCCACACAAACAGCCACACACAAACAAATGTCTAGTACTGCTGCGGGTTTGGTGTTGTTCTCCTATTGTTTTTGTTTCCTTTACAGGCATCTTTTATATTCTTTGTGTTTTAAAGTTTAATTTGACCGGACTCTCTGCTGCTCACTCTCTGCTGCTCACTCTCTGCTGCTCACTCTCTGCTGCTCACTCTCTGCTGCTCACTCTCTAACTCTAACTCTCTGCTGCTCACTCTCTGCTGCTCACTCTCTGCTGCTCACTCTCTAACTCTAACTCTCTGCTGCTCACTCTCTGCTGCTCACTCTCTGCTCACTCTCTGCTGCTCACTCTCTGCTCCTCTCTGCTGCTCATCTCTGCTGCTCACTCTCTGCTGCTCACTCTCTGCTACTCCTCTCTGCTGCTCACTCTCTGCTGCTCACTCTCTGCTGCTCACTCTCTAACTCTAACTCTCTAGCGTCCATTAAGACCACTGCTACACATTCATGAAGAAATACAAAGCTCAACGGTATATAATGTAAACATAAGACATGAGACATAAGAAAACATAAACAACATCCCGAAGGCGAGAAATAAATATATAAATCTGTCTTTTTAACACACTCTAGAGACTAATTGACCTTCTCAGCATAAATTAGTACAGATCATTTTTATACAATAAAGCGTGTGCCTGCGTGCGTGTGTGTGTGTGTGCTGTGTGTGTGTGTGTGTGTGTGTGTGTCGTGCGTGGCGTGCGTGCGTGCGTGCGTGCGCTGCGTGCGTGCGTGCGTCGTGCGCGTGCGTGCGTGCGTGCGTGCGTGCGTGCGTGCGCGCATGCGTGCGTGTACTGACAGCAGATGCTGTCAGCCACAGGAATATGGAAGGGGAGAAGGGGAGCCATATATCTGACAAAAGTGCAGCCAATAAATATTATTCATGTCTGTTACAGTGGCTGTGGATGTAATCATTATTCCAGCGTTGGACTATACAGACATTATCACCCTCACAAACAAACAAGCCTCATCACTACAAATACATCTCTCTCTCTCTCTCTCTGCTTTCTTTCTTCACGCCATATCGCTCTACTCTCTGTCCTGCCACACGTAGCAATAGTGATAGGATGTGATATCTCAGTCACACTGTAATCTGTTGATGGTCCCTATAGAAACCACACTGTAATCTGTTGATGGTCCCTATAGAAACCACCTAATCTGTTGATGGTCCCTATAGAAACCACACCTAATCTGTTGATGGTCCTATGACCACACCGTAATCTGTTGATGGTCCCTATGAAAACCACCATAATCTGATGATGGTCCCTATAGAAACCACACCATAATCTGTTGATGGTCCCTAGAAACCACACTTGTAATCTGTTGATGGTCCTAAACCACACTGTAATCTTGTTGATGGTCCTATAGAAACACCTAATCTGGTGATGAATACTATGAAACCACACCTAATTTGTTGATGGTCCCTGTAGAAACCACACCCTAATCTGTTGATGGTCCCTGTAGAAACCACACCTAATCTATATGATGGACCCTATGGAAACCACACCCCTAATCTGTTGATGGTCCTATAGAAACCACACAGTAATCTGTTGATGGTCCCTATAGAAACCACCCAGTATTCTGTTTGATGGTCCCTATAGAAACCACCATAATATGTTGATGGTCCCAGAAGAAACCACACCTAATCTATATGATGGACCTATGGAAACCACACCTAATCTGTTGATGGTCCCTATAGAAACCACACCGTAATCTGTGCAATGGTCGCTATAGAAACCACTCAGTAATCTGTTGATGGTCCCTACAGAAACCACCCAGTATTCTGTTTGATGGTCCTATAGAAACCACACCTAATGGTTTGATGGTCCTAGAAACCACACTGTAATCTGTTGATGGTCCCTATAGAAACCACACCCTAATCGTTTGATGGTCCCTATAGAAA
>NW_027036818.1:0-7500 GCF_034236695.1 Oncorhynchus nerka | reverse complement strand
TGTGTGTGTGTGTGTGTCAGTGTGTCAGTGTGTGTCAATGTGTGTCAGTGTGTGTCAGTGTGTGTCAATGTGTGTCAGTGTGTGTGTCAGTGTGTGTCAATGTGTGTCAGTGTGTGTGTCAGTGTGTGTGTCAGTGTGTGTGTGTGTGTCAGTGTGTGTCAGTGTGTCAGTGTGTGTGTCAGTGTGTGTCAGTGTGTGTGTGTGTGTGTCAGTGTGTCAGTGTGTGTCAGTGTGTGTGTGTGTGTCAGTGTGTGTCAGTGTGTGTCAATGTGTGTCAGTGTGTGTCAGTGTGTGTCAATGTGTGTCAGTGTGTGTGTCAGTGTGTGTCAATGTGTGTCAGTGTGTGTGTCAGTGTGTGTGTCAGTGTGTGTCAGTGTGTGTCAATGTGTGTCAGTGTGTGTCAGTGTGTGTCCGTGTGTGTCCGTGTGTGTCAGTGTGTGTGTCAGTGTGTCAGTGTGTGTCAATGTGTGTCAGTGTGTGTCAGTGTGTGTCCGTGTGTCAGTGTGTGTCAGTGTGTCAGTGTGTGTCAGTGTGTGTCAGTGTCAGTGTGTGTGTGTGTGTGTCAGTGTGTGTGTGTGTGTATCAGTGTGTGTCAGTGTGTGAGTGTGTCAGTGTGTGTCAGTGTGTGTGTCAGTGTGGCAGTGTGTCAGTGTGTGTCAGTGTGTCAGTGTGTGTGTCAGTGTGTCAGTGTGTCTCAGTGTGTGTGTCAGTGTGTGTCAGTGTGTGTGTCAGTGTGTCAGTGTGTCTCAGTGTGTGTGTCAGTGTGTCTCAATGTGTGTGTCAGTGTGTCAGTGTGTCAGTGTCAATGTGTCAGTGTGTCAGTGTGTCTCAGTGTGTGTGTGTGTCAGTGTGTCAGTGTGTGTCAGTGTGTCTCAGTGTGTGTGTGTCAGTGTGTCAATGTGTGTCAGTGTCAGTGTGTCCAGTGTGTGTGTCAGTGTGTGTGTGTGTGTCAGTGTGTCAGTGTGTGTCAGTGTGTGTCAGTGTGTGTCAGTGTGTCTCAGTGTGTGTGTCAGTGTGTCAGTGTGTGTCAGTGTGTGTGTCAGTGTGTCAGTGTGTGTCAGTGTGTGTGTCAGTGTGTGTGTCAGTGTGTGTGTCAGTGTGTGTGTCAGTGTGTGTCAGTGTGTCAGTGTGTGTGAGTGTGTGTGTCAGTGTGTGTGTGTCAGTGTGTCTCAGTGTGTGTGTGTGTGTGTGTGTGTCAGTGTGTGTGGTGTGTGTGTGTGTGTGTGTGATCAGTGTGTGTCAGTGTGTGTGTGTGTCAGTGTGTCAGTGTGTGTCAGTGTGTGTCAGTGTGTGTGTGTCAGTGTGTCTCAGTGTGTGTGTGTGTCAGTGTGTGTCAGTGTGTGTCAGTGTGTCAGTGTGTCAGTGTCTCAGTGTGTGTGTCAGTGTCTCAGTGTGTCCCAGTGTGTGTGTGTGTGTGTGTCAGTGTGTCAATGTGTGTCAGTGTGTCTCAGTGTGTGTGTCAGTGTGTCAGTGTGTCAGTGTGTCAGTGTGTGTCAGTGTGTGTCAGTGAAAGCGTCAGTGTGTCTCAGTGTGTGTGTCAGTGTGTCAGTGTGTATCAGTGTGTCAGTGTGTGTCAGTGTGTGTGTGTGTGTGTCAGTGTCTTAGTGTGTGTGTCAGTGTGTCAGTGTGTCTCCAGTGTGTGTGTCAGTGTGTGTCAGTGTGTCTCAGTGTGTGTGTGTCAGTGTGTGTCTACAGTGTCAGTGTGTGTGTCAGTGTGTCAGTGTGTCAGTGTGGGTCAGTGTGGGTCAGTGTGGGTCAGTGTGGGTCAGTGTGGGTCAGTCTGTGTCTCAGATAATGAACTATATGTCAGTATGTGTTCCTAGACAGTAGTATGAACTATATGTGTTCCTAGACAGTAGTATGTGTTCCTAACAGTAGTATGAACTATGTGTTCCTAGACAGTAGTATGAACTATATGTATATGTGTTCCTAGACAGTAGTATGAACTATATGTGTTCCTAGACAGTAGTATGTGTTCCTAGACAGTAGTATGAACTATATGTGTTCCTAGACAGTAGTATGTGTTCCTAGACAGTAGTATGTGTCCCTAGACAGTAGTATGAACTATATGTGTTCCTAGACAGTAGTATGTGTTCCTAGACAGTAGTATGTATATGTGTTCCTAGACAGTAGTATGTGTTCCTAGACAGTATGTGTTCCTAGACAGTAGTATTAGAACTATGTGTGTTCCTAGACAGTAGTATGTGTTCCTAGACAGCAGTATGAACTATATGTGTTCCTAGACAGTAGTATGTGTTCCTAGACAGTAGTATGTGTTCCTAGACAGTAGTATGAACTATATGTGTTCTAGACAGTAGTATGTGTTCAGTAGTATGAACTATATGTGTTCCTAGACAGTAGTATGTTCCTAGACAGTAGTATAGACTATATGTGTGTTCCTAGACAGTAGTATGTGTTCCTAGACAGTAGTATGAACTATATGTGTTCCTAGACAGTAGTATGTGTTCCTAGACAGTAGTATGAACTATGTGTTCCTAGACAGTAGTGTGTGTTCTTCTAGACAGTTGTATGTGTTCCTAGACAGTAGTGTGAACTATCTGTGTTCCTAGACAGTAGTATATACTGCATGTGTGTTCCTAGACAGTAGTATGTGTTCCTAGACAGTAGTATGAACTATATGTGTTCCTAGACAGAGTAGTATGTGTTCCTAGACAGTAGTACACCAGACTATATGTGTTCCTAGACAGTAGTATGAACTATATATGTGTTCCTAGACAGTAGTATGTGTTCCTAGACAGTAGTATACTGAACTATATGTGTTCCTAGACAGTAGTATATACTGCATGTGTTCCTAGACAGTAGTATGTGTTCCTAGACAGTAGTATGAACTATATGTGTTCCTAGACAGTTGTATGTGTTCCTAGACAGTAGTGTGAACTATATGTGTTCCTAGACAGTAGTATATACTGCATGTGTTCCTAGACAGTAGTATGTGTTCTAGACAGTAGTATGAACTATATGTGTTCCTAGACAGTGGTATTGTGTTCCTAGACAGTAGTATGTGTTCCTAGACAGTGTTGAACTATATGTGTTCCTAGACAGTAGTATGAACTATATGTGTTCTAGACAGTAGTATGAACTATATGTGTTCCTAGACAGTAGTATGAACTATATGTGTTCCTAGACAGTAGTATGTGTTCTATATGTGTTCTAGACAGTAGTATGTGTTCCTAGACAGTAGTATGAACTATATGTGTTCCTAGACAGTAGTATGTGTTCTAGACATTAGTATGAACTATATGTGTTCCTAGACAGTAGTGTGTGTTCCTAGACAGCTGTATGTGTTCTAGACAGTAGTGTTATCTGTGTTCTAGACAGTAGTATATACTGCATGTGTTCCTAGACAGTAGTATGTGTTCCTAGACAGTAGTATGAACTATGTGTGTTCCTGGACAGTAGTATGTGTTCCTAGACAGTAGTATGAACTATATGTGTTCCCTAGACAGTAGTGTGTTTCCTAGACAGTAGTATGTGTTCCTAGACAGTAGTATGAACTATATGTGTTCCTAGACAGTAGTATATACTATATGTGTTCCTAGACAGTAGTATGTGTTCCTAGACAGTAGTATGAACTATATGTGTTCCTAGACAGTTGTATGTGTTCCTAGACAGTAGTGTGAACTATATATGTGTTTTCCTAGACAGTAGTATATACTATATGTGTTCCTAGACAGTATGTGTTCCTAGACAGTAGTATGAACTATATGTGTTCCCTAGACAGTAGTATGTGTTCCTAGACAGCAGTAGTATGTGTTCCTAGACAGTAATATGAACTATGTGTTCCTAGACAGTATGAACTATATATGTGTTCCTAGACAGTAGTATGAACTATATGTGTTTCCTAGACAGTATATGAACTATATGTGTTCCTAGACAGTAGTATGAACTATATGTTCCTAGACAGTAGTATAGAACTATATGTGTTTTCCTAGACGTAGTATGTGTTCCTAAAGACAGTAGTATGAACTATATGTGTTCCTAGACAGTAGTGTATATGTGTTCTAGACAGTTGTATGCTGTTCCTAGACAGTAGTATGAACTATCTGTGTTCCTAGACAGTAGTATATACTGCATGTGTTCCTAGACAGTAGTGATGTGTTCCTAGACAGTAGTATGAACTATATGTGTTCCTAGACAGTAGTATGTGTTCCTAGACAGAAGTAGTATGTATATGTGTTCCTAGACAGTAGTGTGAACTATATGTGTTTCTAGACAGTAGTATGTGTTCCTAGACAGTAGTATGAACTATATGTGTTCCTAGACGATTTGTATGTGTTCCTAGACAGTAGTGATATATGTGTTCCTAGACAGTAGTATGTGTTCCTAGACTAGTATGTGTTCCTAGACAGTAGTATGAACTATATGTGTTCCTAGACAGTAGTATGAACTATATGTATATGTGTTCCTAGACAGTAGTATGAACTATATGTGTTCCTAGACAGTAGTATGTGTTCCTAGACAGTAGTATGAACTATATGTGTTCCTAGACAGTAGTATGAACTATGTGTTCCTAGACAGTAGTATGTGTTCCTAGACAGTAGTATGAACTATATGTGTTCCTAGACAGTAGTATGTGTTCCTAGACATAGTATGTGTTCCCTAGACAGTAGTATGTGTTCCTAGACTATATGTGTTCCTAGACAGTAGTATGAACTATGTGTGTTCCTGGACAGTAGTATGTGTTCCTAGACAGTAGTATGAACTATATGTGTTCTAGACAGTAGTATGTGTTCCTAGACAGTTGTATGTGTTCCTAGACAGTAGTATGTGTTCCTAGACAGTAGTATATACTATATGTGTTCCTAGACAGTAGTATGTGTTCCTAGACAGTAGTATGAACTATATGTGTTCCTAGACAGTAGTATGTGTTCATAGACAGTAGTATGTGTTCCTAGACAGTAGTATGAACTATATGTGTTCCTAGACAGTAGTAGGAACTGTGTTCCTAGACAGTAGTATGTGTTCCTAGACACTATATGTGTTCCTAGACAGTAGTATATACCTGTGTTCCTAGACAGTAGTATGTGTGTTCCTAGACAGTAGTATGAGACAGTAGTGTGTGTTCCTAGACAGTAGTGTGTGTTCTAGACTATATGTGTTCCTAGACAGTAGTATATATATGTGTGTTCTAGACAGTATGTATGTGTTCCTAGACAGTAGTATGTGTTTCCTAGACAGTAGTATGTGTTCCTAGACAGTAGTATGTGTTCCTAGACAGTAGTATGAACTATATGTGTTCCTAGACAGTAGTATGAACTATATGTGTTCCTAGACAGTAGTATGAACTATATGTGTTCCTAGACAGTAGTGTGTGTTTCTAGACAGTAGTAGTATGTGTTCCTAGACAGTAGTATGAACTATATGTGTTCCTAGACAGTAGTGTGTGTTCCTAGACAGTAGTATGTGTTCCTAGACAGTAGTGTAGTATTGTTTCCTAGACAGTAGTATGAACTATATGTGTTCCTAGACAGTAGTAGACAGTGTAACTATATGTGTTCCTAGACAGTAGTATGAACTATATGTGTTCCTAGACAGTAGTGTGTTCCTAGACAGTAGTATGAACTATATGTGTTCCTAGACAGTAGTATAGTATATGTGTTCCTAGACAGTAGTATGTGTTCCTAGACAGTAGTATGTGTTCCTAGACAGTAGTATGTGTTCCTAGACAGTAGTGTGTGTTCCTAGACAGTAGTATGTGTTCCTAGACAGTAGTATGAACTATATGTGTTCCTAGACAGTAGTATGAACTATATGTGTTCCTAGACAGTAGTGTGTTCCTAGACAGTTGTGTTTTCCTAGACAGTAGTATGAACTATATGTGTTCCTAGACAGTAGTGTGTTGTTCCTAGACAGTAGTATGAACTATATGTGTTCCTAGACAGTAGTATATATGTGTTCCTAGACAGTAGTGTATATGTGTTCCTAGACAGTTTGTGTTCCTAGACAGTAGTGTGTGTTCCTAGACAGTAGTATTAGTATGTGTTCCTAGACAGTAGTATGTGTTCCTAGACAGTAGTATGAACTATATATGTGTTCTAGACAGTAGTATGAACTATATGTGTTTCTAGACAGTAGTTTATATGTGTTCCTAGACAGTAGTTTGTGTTCCTAGACAGTAGTATGTGTTCCTAGACCTGCCTATGTGTTCCTAGACGGTAGTATATGTGTTCCTAGTATGTATGTTTCCTAGACAGTAGTATGAACTATATGTGTTCCTAGACAGTATATATATGTGTTCCTAGACAGTAGTATGAACTATATGTGTTCTAGACAGTAGTATGAATATGTGTTCCTAGACAGTAGTATGAACTATATGTGTTCCTAGACAGTAGTATATACTAACGTGTGTTCCTAGACAGTAGTATGTGTTTCCTGAACTAGTAGTATGAACTATATGTGTTCCTAGACAGTAGTATGAACTATATGTTCCTAGACGATAGTATGAACTATATGTGTTCCTAGACAGTAGTATGTGTTCCTAGACAGTAGTATGAACTATATGTGTTCCTAGACAGTAGTATGTGTTCCTAGACAGTTGTATGTGTTCCTAGACAGTAGTATGAACTATCTGTGTTCCTAGACAGTAGTATATACTGCATGTGTTCCTAGACAGTAGTATGTGTTCCTAGACAGTAGTATGAACTATATGTGTTCCTAGACAGTAGTATGTGTTCCTAGACAGTAGTATGAACTATATGTGTTCCTAGACAGTAGTATGAACTATATGTGTTCCTAGACAGTAGTATGTGTTCCTAGACAGTAGTATGAACTATATGTGTTCCTAGACAGTAGTATATACTGCATGTGTTCCTAGACAGTAGTATGCTGTTCCTAGACAGTAGTATGAACTATATGTGTTCCTAGACAGTTGTATGTGTTCCTAGACAGTAGTATGAACTATATGTGTTCCTAGACAGTAGTATGAACTATGTGTGTTCCTAGACAGTAGTATGTGTTCCTAGACAGTAGTATGAACTATATGTGTTCCTAGACAGTAGTATGTGTTCCTAGACAGTAGTACTGAACTATATGTGTTCCTAGACAGTAGTATGAACTATATGTGTTCCTAGACAGTAGTATGAACTATATGTGTTCCTAGACAGTAGTATGTGTTCCTAGACAGTAGTATGAACTATATGTGTTCCTAGACAGTAGTATGTGTTCCTAGACAGTAGTATGAACTATAGTGTTCCTAGACAGTAGTATGAACTATATGTGTTCCTAGACAGTAGTATGTGTTCCTAGACAGTAGTATGAACTATATGTGTTCCTAGACAGTAGTATGTGTTCCTAGACAGTAGTGTGTTCCTAGACAGTAGTATGTGTTCCTAGACAGTAGTATGTGTGTCCTAGACAGTAGTATGTGTTCCTAGACAGTAGTATGAACTATATGTGTCTCCTGGACAGTAGTATGTGTTCCTAGACAGTAGTATGTGTTCCTAGACAGCAGTATGTGTCTCCTAGACAGTAGTATGAACT
>NW_027036817.1:5000-16004 GCF_034236695.1 Oncorhynchus nerka | reverse complement strand
CAACTGAGGTTAAACACCTAGTTAAACACCTAGATAGTTAGTTAAACACCTAGATAGTTAGTTATATCAACTGAGGTTAAACACCTAGATAGTTAGTTAAACACCTAGATAGTTAGTTAAACACCTAGATAGTTAGTTATATCAACTGAGGTTAAACACCTAGATAGATAGTTAAACACCTAGATAGTTAGTTAAACACCTAGATAGTTAGTTAAACACCTAGATAGTTAGTTATATCAACTGAGGTTAAACACCTAGATAGTTAAACACCTAGATAGTTAGTTAAACACCTAGATAGTTAGTTAAACACCTAGATAGTTAGTTATATCAACTGAGGTTAAACACCTAGATAGTTAAACACCTAGATAGTTAGTTAAACACCTAGATAGTTAGTTAAAACACCTAGATAGTTAGTTAAAACACCTAGATAGTTAGTTATATCAACTGAGGTTAAACACCTAGATAGATAGTTAAACACCTAGATAGTTAGTTAAACACCTAGATAGTTAGTTAAACACCTAGATAGATAGTTAAACACCTAGATAGATAGTTAAACACCTAGATAGATAGTTATATTAGTTAAACACCTAGATAGTTAGTTAAACACCTAGATAGATAGTTAAACACCTAGATAGTTAGTTAAACACCTAGATAGATAGTTAAACACCTAGATAGTTAGTTAAACACCTAGATAGTTAGTTAAACACCTAGATAGTTAGTTATATCAACTGAGGTTAAACATCTAGATAGTTAGTTAAACACCTAGATAGTTAGTTATATCAACTGAGGTTAAACATCTAGATAGTTAGTTAAACACCTAGATAGTTAGTTAAACACCTAGATAGTTAGTTATATCAACTGAGGTTAAACACCTAGATAGTTAAACACCTAGATAGTTAGTTATATCAACTGAGGTTAAACACCTAGATAGTTAGTTAAACACCTAGATAGTTAGTTATATCAACTGAGGTTAAACACCTAGATAGTTAGTTAAACACCTAGATAGTTAGTTAAACACCTAGATAGTTAGTTATATCAACTGAGGTTAAACACCTAGATAGTTAGTTAAACACCTAGATAGTTAGTTATATCAACTGAGGTTGAACACCTAGATAGTTAGTTATATCAACAGAGGTTGAACACCTAGATAGTTAGTTATATCAACTGAGGTTAAACACCTAGATAGTTAGTTAAACACCTAGATAGTTAGTTAAACACCTAGATAGTTAGTTATATCAACTGAGGGGGTGTAACACATAAAAGATGGAAGTGGCCCACACACACACACACACACGCACACGTTTACCTGATACGAGCCTCATGAAGCCACCGCTGTTGCATTCTTTGTCCTCCATCTTTCTTCAAGGTCTTCTAGGTCTCTACTGTGTTCCGCTTCCTGATCTTACACACACATGCTCGCACACACACTCATATGCGCACACGCACATACAAAGTCACTAAACGCTGTACACACATTCACTCAAAGCTCCCTTCAAAACACATATTCACTCAAAGCTCCCTTCAAAACACACATTCACTCAAAGCACCCTTCAAAACACACATTCACACACTTCCCACCCAATATCAGCCTCGCATCAGCCCCTCTCTGTTTCCTTCTCTCCCTCTCTCTCTCTCTCTGTCTCTCTCTCTCTCTCTGTGTCTCTCTCTCTCTGTGTCTCTCTCTCTCTCTCTCTCTCTCTCTGTCTCTCTCTCTCTCTCTCTCTCTCTCTCTCTCTGTGTCTCTCTCTCTGTGTCTCTGTCTCTCTCTCTCTCTCTGTGTGTGTCTCTCTCCCATCTACCTTAGATACGTCATCCTCCCCTATAAGTTGACTTGTTACTTCATGTTTTAGAACTGATCTAAGACCTGTGGATAAGCTGCAGCTTCTGCCGACAGGTCTCAGGAAATCACATGACAGGAAACCGAGATGGGTGTTGCGTTATTGAGTCTGTTGTTGAGAACGAAGACACACACACGCATACACACAAATTCACCCATACATACATACACACTGCTAACAGGCCTGACTGGACGAGGTCGAAGAGGAGCAGGAGGTGGAGAGGTCCAGAGCAGGTAAGATGGTCTGTGTGTGTCTGTGTGTGTGTGTGTGTGTGTGTGTGTGTGTGTGTGTGTGTGTGTGTGTGAGAGAGAGAGAGAGTGTTGATGATGTGTTGTGCGGGGAGGCAAGAGGAGGTGCTGATTTTGGAAGTGGGCTGCTCATTCGATTGTTACATGGAGCATAATCTTGGTTACCCAAGAAGTCAAATTCACTCGCAAAGTTTGTCATTTCCTCCATGAGAATCTATCCAGGAGAGATTAGAGATTAGACCGAGCAGGACTTTTCTGATAAGCTCCTTAAATACCAGCACCTCATATCAGGCCTGAACAGCCTGGGATGCAAAATGCAAGTTGGTGATATTTGGTATTCTCGGCCACTTACATAGGATTACTGTACGAGGCCTTCAGATTGCAGGCCTGCCTGTGGTAGAGCAAAACACCCAGCTATGCAGCCCATGATGGCTGAAACAGAGACAGTGCCTTCTTTCAGCCGTTATGGACTGCATAGCTGTGTGGAGGAGAAGGTACTGCTCTGTTTCAGTCGTTATGGGCTGCATAGCTGTGTGGAGGAGAAGGTACTGCTCTGTTTCGTCGTTATGGGCTGCATAGCTGTGTGGAGGAGAAGGTACTCCTCTGTTTCAGTCGTTATGGGCTGCATAGCTGTGTGGAGGAGAAGGTACTGCTCTGTTTCAGTCGTTATGGGCTGCATAGCTGTGTGGAGGAGAAGGTACTCCTCTGTTTCAGTCGTTATGGGCTGCATAGCTGTGTGGAGGAGAAGGTACTCCTCTGTTTCAGTCGTTATGGGCTGCATAGCTGTGTGGAGGAGAAGGTACTGCTCTGTTTCAGTCGTTATGGGCTGCATGGCTGTGTGGAGGAGAAGGTACTGCTCTGTTTCAGTCATTATGGGCTGCATGGCTGTGTGGAGGAGAAGGTACTGCTCTGTTTCAGTCGTTATGGGCTGCATGGCTGTGTGGAGGAGAAGGTACTGCTCTGTTTCAGTCGTTATGGGCTGCATAGCTGTGTGGAGGAGAAGGTACTGCTCTGTTTCAGCCGTTAGGGGCTGCATAGCTGTGTGGAGGAGAAGGTACTGCTCTGTTTCAGTCGTTATGGGCTGCATGGCTGTGTGGAGGAGAAGGTACTGCTCTGTTTCAGTCGTTATGGGCTGCATAGCTGTGTGGAGGAGAAGGTACTGCTCTGTTTCAGTCGTTATGGGCTGGATAGCTGTGTGGAGGAGAAGGTACTGCTCTGTTTCAGTCGTTATGGGCTGCATAGCTGTGTGGAGGAGAAGGTACTGCTCTGTTTCAGTCGTTATGGGCTGGATAGCTGTGTGGAGGAGAAGGTACTGCTCTGTTTCAGTCGTTATGGGCTGCATAGCTGTGTGGAGGAGAAGGTACTGCTCTGTTTCAGTCGTTATGGGCTGCATAGCTGTGTGGAGGAGAAGGTACTGCTCTGTTTCAGCAGTTATGGGCTGCATAGCTGTGTAGAGGAGAAGGTACTGCTCTGTTTCAGTCGTTATGGGCTGCATAGCTGTGTGGAAGATATACTTCTGGTTTCCTTTAAGTGTTCTTGAGGTCAACGACCTTTGACATGTTTGAATCCTTTATGATGTAATATGTGGAATCAAATAAAGTGTTTAAAATGTGCAATGAAGACTGATCACAGGCCATAGTCATTCTGAAACTGTTGGTGAGAATCTAGGAGAGGATTCTGCTGAAAAGCTAGTGTGTTTTTTCACCACCTACTCAAACCACCGATGGCATTATCATGTATAGACTTACTGGGAAAGGAAAGCAGCTACTTTGTCAGTTGCACAACCGATCGCATTCAACCGAAATGAGTGTTACCAATGTACCCCAACACCTCTGAGTCAGAGAGGTGCAGGGAGCTGCCTTACTCAATGTCCACAGCCCACACCTCTGAGTCAGAGGTGCAGGGAGCTGCCTTACTCAATGTCCACAGCCCAACACCTCTGAGTCAGAGAGGTGCAGGGTGCTGCCTTACTCAATGTCCACAGCCCAACACCTCTGAGTCAGAGAGGTGCAGGGAGCTGCCTTACTCAATGTCCACAGCCCAACACCTCTGAGTCAGAGGTGCAGGGGAGCTGCCTTACTCAATGTCCACAGCTCCCGAGGAGCAGTTGTTGGAGGCTAACTGCCTCGCTCAAGGGCAGAAATACAGATTTTCCCACCTTGTCGGCTCGGGGATTCAAACCAGTGACCTTTCGTTTCCTTGCCCGGCGCTCTTAACCACTAGGCTATCTACCGCCCCTACTGTAGTCTGTGGAGACCAAAGCAAACAGTTGGTGCAGCTTGTGGTTGTTTTACCTCTCTTGGTTGAATGCACCACTGATTGTAAAACATGCTCTGGATAAGAGCGTCTGCAGAAGGACTAAGATGTAAATGTGAGATAACAGTTCTCATGTGATGCCAAATACAGGCTGTGAAATGCTGACTGCATAGCTGCAAATGGTGGCATAGTTGTCCATGCAGTCTGGGTGTAACTAGTGGAGGAGGGAGTGTAACTAGTGGAGGAGGGAGTGTAACTAGTGGAGGAGGGAGTGTAACTAGTGGAGGAGGGAGTGTAACTAGTGGAGGATGGAGTGGAGGAGGGTGTAACTAGTGGAGGAGGGAAATCATCTCTAGCATCTAAAAGGTAGCCTGGGTACCAGTCTGTTTGAGGAATGGAGAGGTAGAGACAGGGGAATGAAGAGGTAGAGACAGGGGAATGGAGAGGTAGAGACAGGGGAATGGAGAGGTAGAGACAGGGGAATGGAGAGGTAGAGACAGGGGAATGGAGAGGAAGAGACAGGGGAATGGAGAGGTAGAGACAGGGGAATGGAGAGGTAGAGACAGGGGAATGGAGAGGTAGAGACAGGGGAATGGAGAGGAAGAGACATGGGGAATGGAGAGGTAGAGACAGGGGAATGAAGAGGTAGAGACAGGGGAATGGAGAGGAAGAGACAGGGGAATGGAGAGGTAGAGACAGGGGAATGGAGAGGTAGAGACAGGGGAATGAAGAGGTAGAGACAGGGGAATGGAGAGGTAGAGACAGGGGAATGGAGAGGTAGAGACAGGGGAATGAAGAGGTAGAGACAGGGGAATGGAGAGGTAGAGACAGGGGAATGGAGAGGTAGAGACAGGGAATGGAGAGGTAGAGACAGAAGAACGGAGAGTTGGAAAGAGAGGTTGTAGTTTTGGAAATATGCTTCTTCTTTCAGTCATTCATCAAAAACTACATTACCCAGAGGTTCTCGGGGCAAGTTAATACGTACATTAGGTGTGGCCAGGTAGTCAGAGACAGATAGAGAGAGCCCCTTATTGTAACTTTCAATCCAAGAAATAGGATACAGGAAAATCACCTGATCAACAGCACACAGGTAATTTCAGGCTCTTAGTTTCCTTCTTTCACCTCTCAGATCACCATTCTTCTGTTTGTATGTTTCATTGATAGGCTTCCTTTAGGCTAGAACAGACCCGGGAACATGTTGTGCAATAGAAATTGTGAATACAACACACCCAGACAATCTCTCACACCTTGACCAGACTAGGCTCTATCAATGGAGTAGGCTACTTGACTTGGCAAAATTGATGAATTCACAAATGTTTAGGCCACCTGTATTGGAGACGTTTAGCCTAAAGTAGCATCAGAAGGCTAGCCTATACGTTTGTTGAAATGTTTTATGAATGATAAGGTATAAAAATAAAAAACATATCTAGAAAGGACCGTCTTCAAACTTTTCTTACCAAGGAAATGTACTGTACTGACACAGCGGTCTATGGAATTATATAGCGTGTGAAAACAAACGTTGTGGAAGAAGGATTTCGAGCAATGAATAGGAATGTTCCATTCGGTGGAAAACTTTATTTGGGGGAACTTTGCGGTACCAACATAAAATGACAAACACACAGCGGCAGTTTTTCTTGAACTGAAATATAAACCACACGTTGAGACAACCGGTAAACTGTTTCTCCGTAAAAGTCTACCTATTGCCCGTTACAACGTTTCAATGCGGTAGGATAATGATATCGTCACCCATAGAGTCGACAATGGTTCGTTACCGCAGTTCAACATGCTGATGTATTTTGTAACAGTAGAGAGAGACGGATCTACTGCGGCGGCACCGCAGGTTTAAAACTTGACCTGGTTGCGCAAGTTACGAAGGGGGTGAGTGAACCGACCGTATGGCTGACTGTAGCTTTTTCACATTGTCTTGTCGTTTTCCTTTCCATGTATTTGCACACGGCAAAACAATCTCGAGAAACAGTTTGTCCTCTGTAGCTTCCAGGATATTTTAACTGTTCAGTCTGACACGTTTGAGTGACTGACAGGCTAAGAGTAAACCGACCGAAAAGGAAAGGCAATGCGCCATTAATAACAGAAACAACAATGCAACAAGTGTGGGTTGTTTACGGTGCTTTGAGGTCTAACTAGGTGGGCTAGTTTCGTTGTGAACTAAAACCAGCGGAAAGAGAACCGTATCGGTCGACGTTATCAGTCAGTGCCTGTCATTCATGTCGACTGCCTTGGGGGTAGGATTTAGCTGCTGGCTGCAAAGTTGCAGAGTCAGTCGGTGAATTGCAGGGCTTGCAGAAAAACGTCGCTAGTATGACCGATGTTTCAAAATTGATCGTTTGTTTTTATAGGTGAACTATAATTGGGCCAAATGTAGCCTACACCAACTTGAACGTTTACCCCGTTTTATAGCCTAACAGCTGCCTTCAACACAACAACAATATGACGCTTTTGTCCCAAAGCCCTAGTCTCAAGACCCTACCACTCATTGTATATATTTATTCCAATGTGAAAGAGCACATGACACAGAAAGAACACACACACACACACACACACACACACACACACACACACACACACACCTTGTTTGGCTGGGGATAGCTTTGTGTTATAACGTTAGCTTTGTGTTATAACGTTAGCTTTGTGTTATAACATGCCTTTTAGTCCAGGAGTAAGCTTGATCTGTGTCAGAGAAACCAGTCCATTGTGTCAGGGCCAACATCAGTTCATCTTACTCCTACTTCCACAGTGAATTCAATGCTCTGGGGTGGGGTTTCCCCTAAGTACAGATCCAGGATCAGCGTTCCCTCCCCCAATCCTAACCGTAACCATTAGTGGGGACAATGCTAACCTGACCCAAGATGGGAAACTTCCACAGAGAGACGTCAATAGGAACTGTGTCTATGCAGGTCTTTACCTCCTGTATACGTTGTGGATTGTTTGTGGGCCTTCATCCACCCCGGGACACCAAGTTTAGTTGTCTTGGCCTAGTGACAGTTGACTGCAGAATACTGGTCTGTTCCGTTGCCGTGGCAACACGGGGAGAACTTTAGCATAACAGGGCAGTGTAATTACAGTGCAGTGTGTCAGTCTGTGTAATTACTTCCATGTTTCCACTTTCTCCTCTACCTTTTACTCCCCTTCCAGCTTCTCACATTAGGCCCATTCTCTCCTCTCTTCTTTGTTCCATTCACACGGTTATCTGGGGTGCCTCGCTGTTGATTTCATTTTCCTGTCCGTTCCCTCAACTGAGTGACAACACAATGCACTGAAGAACAAGAGGGCCTTGCTCCTGCCTACAGCACTATCATTCTAGTTATGTGCTTCTGGTACAGCAGTCCTGAACGTGTTTCTGTTCTGTGTGTGTCTCTCTCTCTCTGTGCCTCTTTCTCTCTCTGTGTGTCAATTCAATTCAATTCAAAGGCTTTATTGGCATGGGAAACATGTGTTAACATTGCCAAAGCAAGTGAGGTAGATAATATATAAAGTGAAATAAACAATAAAAATTAACAGTAGACATCACACATACAGAAGTTTCAAAACAATAAAGACATTACAAATGTCATATTATATATATATATATAAAGTGTTTTAACAATGTACAAATGGTAAAGGACACAAGATAAAATAAATAAGCATAGATATGGGTTGTATTTACAATGGTGTTTGTTCTTCACTGGTTGCCCTTTTCTTGTGGCAACAGGTCACAAATATTGCTGCTGTGATGGAACACTGTGGTATTTCACCCAGCAGATATGGGAGTTTATCAAAATTGGATTTGTTTTCAAATTCTTTGTGGATCTGTGTAATCTGAGGGAAATATGTCTCTCTAATATGGTCATACATTGGGCAGGAGGTTAGGAAGTGCAGCTCAGTTTCCACCTCATTTTGTGGGCAGTGAGCACATAGCCTGTCTTCTCTTGAGAGCCATGTCTGCCTACGGCGGCCTTTCTCAATAGCAAGGCTATGCTCGCTGAGTCTGTACATAGTCAAAGCTTTCCTTAATTTTGGGTCAGTCACAGTGGTCAGGTATTCTGCCGCTGTGTACTCTCTGTGTAGGGCCAAATAGCATTCTAGTTTGCTCTGTTTTTTTGTTAATTCTTTCCAATGTGTCAAGTAATTATCTGTTTGTTTTCTCATGATTTGGTTGGGTCTAATTGTGCTGCTGTCCTGGGACTCTGTAGGGTGTGTTTGTGAACAGAGCCCCAGGACCAGCTTGCTTAGGGGACTCTTCTCCAGGTTCATCTCTCTGTAGGTGATGGCTTTGTTATGGAATCGCTTCCTTTTAGGTGGTTATAGAATTTAACAGCTCTTTTCTGGATTTTGATAATTAGTGGGTATCGGCCTAATTCTGCTCTGCATGCATTATTATTTTATTATTATTTTTTTAACCTTTATTTAACCAGGCAAGTCAGTTAAGAACAAATTCTTATTTTCAATGACGGCCTAGGAACAGTGGGTTAACTGCCTGTTCAGGGGCAGAACGACAGATTTGTACCTTGTCAGCTCGGGGGTTTGAACTTGCAACCTTCCGGTCACTAGTCCAACGCTCTAACCACTAGGCTACCCTGCCGCCCATTTGGTGTTCTACGTTGTACACAGAGGATATTTTTGCAGAATTCTGCGTGCAGAGTCTCAATTTGGTGTTTGTCCCATTTTGTGAAGTCTTGGTTGGTGAGCGGACCCCAGACCTCACAACCATAAAGGGCAATGGGCTCTATGACTGATTCAAGTATTTTTAGTCAGATCCTAATTGGTATGTTGAAATTTATGTTCCTTTTGATGGCATAGAATGCCCTTCTTGCCTTGTCTCTCAGATCGTTCACAGCTTTGTGGAAGTTACCTGTGGCGCTGATGTTTAGGCCAAGGTATGTATAGTTTTTTGTGTGCTCTAGGGCAACAGTGTCCAGATGGAATTTGTATTTGTGGTCCTGGTGACTGGACCTTTTTTGGAACACCATTATTTTGGTCTTACTGAGATTTACTGTCAGGGCCCAGGTCTGACAGAATCTGTGCATAAGATCTAGGTGCTGCTGTAGGCCCTCCTTGGTTGGTGACAGAAGTACCAGATCATCAGCAAACAGCAGACATTTGACTTCGGATTCTAGTAGGGTGAGGCCTGGTGCTGCAGACTTTTCTAGTGCCCGCTCCAATTCGTTGATATATATGTTGAAGAGGGTGGGGCTTAAGCTGCATCCCTGTCTAACCCCACGACCCTGTGTGAAGAAATGTGTGTGTTTTTTGCCAATTTTAACCGCACACTTGTTGTTTGTGTACATGGATTTTATAATGTCGTATGTTTTACCCCCAACACCACTTTCCATCAGTTTGTATAGCAGACCCTCATGCCAAATTGAGTTGAAGGCTTTTTTGAAATCAACAAAGCATGAGAAGACTTTGCCTTTGTTTTGGTTTGTTTGGTTGTCAATTAGGGTGTGCAGGGTGAATACATGGTCTGTTGTACGGTAATTTGGTAAAAAGCCAATTTGACATTTGCTCAGTACATTGTTTTCATTGAGGAAGTGTACGAGTCTGCTGTTAATGATAATGCAGAGGATTTTCCCAAGGTTACTGTTGACGCATATTCCACGGTAGTTATTGGGGTCAAATTTGTCTCCATTTTTGTGGATTGGGGTGATCAGTCTCTCTCTCTGTTTGTGTGTGTCTCTCTCTCTGTGTGTCTCTCTCTCTCTCTCTCTGTTTGTGTTTTTCTCTCTCTCTGTGTGTCTCTCTCTCTGTCTCTCTCTCTGTGTGTGTCTCTCTCTGTCGCTCTCTCTCTGTCTCTCTGTGTGTGTCTCTCTCTGTCTCTCTCTCTCTGTGTCTCTCTCTCTGTCTCTCTCTCTCTGTGTCTCTCTCTCTGTCTCTGTGTGTCTCTCTCTGTCTCTCTCTCTCTGTGTGTCTCTCTCTGTCTCTCTCTCTCTGTGTGTCTCTCTCTGTCTCTCTCTCTTTGTGTGTCTCTCTGTGTGTCTCTCTCTGTCTCTCTCTCTTTGTGTGTCTCTCTCTGTCTCTCTCTCTGTGTGTCTCTCTCTGTCTCTCTCCTCTGTGTGTCTCTCTCGCTCCTCTGTTAGTTTTACTGTTGTGTGAACTGATTATCAGTCAGCCGTTAACTGCCAGACTGACAAAATTCCCTTCTACCCTGTCAGTCCCACCCCCTCTTTTGAACCCCTTACACCCTTTGCTCCCCTCTCCCTCTCCTCCTCCCTACCCCTGCTCCCCTCTCCTCCTCCTCCCTCCCTACCCCCTGCTCCCCTCTCCCCCTCCTCCTCCCTCCCCCTGCTCCCCCCCTGCTCCCCTCTCCCCCTGTTCCCCTCTCCTCCCCCCTGTTCCCCTCTCCCCCTCTCCCTCTCCCCCTGCTCCCCCCCCCCTGCTCCAGCCGGAACATAATTGCAAATCATTTGTAGACTGCAAATTGACCGAAGAAGCCCAAACAGATGTTTGACTAACACATAATCATTTCAACCTTTGCTTGTATATGATCACATCTCTCTCTTGTGCGTGGGATTACATGGGAACACATCTCTCTCTTGTGCGTGGGATTACATGGGAACACATCTCTCTCTTGTGCGTGGGATTACATGGGAACACATCTCTCTCTTGTGCGTGGGATTACATGGGAACACATCTCTCTCTTGTGCGTGGGATTACATGGGAACACA
>NW_027036816.1:0-15976 GCF_034236695.1 Oncorhynchus nerka | reverse complement strand
CGATCCGCAGGTAGTATAACTTTTTCATTACATTTCATTACATTTCATTATAGTACAACGGTTTGATTTGTCTAATCTTAGCAATTTCTTCTTAGCTAGCTACATAGCCGTCTTTGTATCAAAGATAATTGCGTAATTATCGTATTTCGTCGTCCTAACGTAGTCTACACTGCTATTCTGCCTAGCAGCTAGCCAGCTAGCAAACGTCCACCGTCTACCGAATAGCAGCACTGTAGAAACTATTACACTCAACTGAACGACTTGATTAGTGTAGTGTTAGCTAGCTACATAGTTGTCTTTGCTGTCTTCGTATCCAAGATAATTGTGTAGTTTAGAGTGTGTAGTCTTAGAGTGATTATCTTAATTTACCGAGGTTAGCTAGCCAGCTATTTGTCGTCCTTAACGTAGGAGACACTGCTAGCTAGCCAACAGCTAGCCAACGTCTACCGAATAGAACTTCCTCACTCAACAACCCGGTCGCATTCCGCTTCGCTCCACAGGTAGTATCACATTTTCATTTCATTTCATTACAGTACAACGGTTTGATTTGTTTGATCGTAGCTAGCTACATAGCTAGCTACATAGCCGTCTTTGTATCAAAGATAATTGTGTAGTCTTTTTCTAGCCAGCTATTGTCGTTCTTTTAACGCAACGTAACGTAATCAACACTGCTAGCTAGCCAGCTAGCCCCCGAATAGCAGCACTGTAGAAACTATTACACTCAACGGAACGACTTGATTAGTGTAGTGTCAACAACGCAGCCACTGCCAGCTAGCCTACAAAGTCAACAACGCAGCCACTGCCAGCTAGCCTACTTCAGCAGTACTGTATCATTTTAATCATTTTAGTCAATAAGATTCTTGCTACGTAAGCTTAACTTTCTGAACATTCGAGACGTGTAGTCCACTTGTCATTCCAATCTCCTTTGCATTAGCGTAGCCTCTTCTGTAGCCTGTCAACTATGTGTCTGTCTATCCCTGTTCTCTCCTCTCTGCACAGACCATACAAACGCTCCACACCGCGTGGCCGCGGCCACCCTAATCTGGTGGTCCCAGCGCGCACGACTCCACGTGGAGTTCCAGGTCTCCGGTAGCCTCTGGAACTGCCGATCTGCGGCCAACAAGGCAGAGTTCATCTCAGCCTATGCCTCCCTCCAGTCCCTCGACTTCTTGGCACTGACGGAAACATGGATCACCACAGATAACACTGCTACTCCTACTGCTCTCTCTTCGTCCGCCCACGTGTTCTCGCACACCCGAGAGCTTCTGGTCAGCGGGGTGGTGGCACCGGGATCCTCATCTCTCCCAAGTGGTCATTCTCTCTTTCTCCCCTTACCCATCTGTCTATCGCCTCCTTTGAATTCCATGGTGTCACAGTTACCAGCCCTTTCAAGCTTAACATCCTTATCATTTATCGCCCTCCAGGTTCCCTCGGAGAGTTCATCAATGAGCTTGATGCCTTGATAAGCTCCTTTCCTGAGGACGGCTCACCTCTCACAGTTCTGGGCGACTTTAACCTCCCCACGTCTACCTTTGACTCATTCCTCTCTGCCTCCTTCTTTCCACTCCTCTCCTCTTTTGACCTCACCCTCTCACCTTCCCCCCTACTCACAAGGCAGGAAATACGCTCGACCTCATCTTTACTAGATGCTGTTCTTCCACTAACCTCGTTACAACTCCCCTCCAAGTCTCCGACCACTACCTTGTATCCTTTTCCCTCTCGCTCTCATCCAACACTTCCCACACTGCCCCTACTCGGATGGTATCGCGCCGTCCCAACCTTCAGCTCTCTCTCCCCCGCTACTCTCTCCTCTTCCATCCTATCATCTCTTCCCTCTGCTCAAACCTTCTCCAACCTATCTCCTGATTCTGCCTCCTCAACCCTCCTCTCCTCCCTTTCTGCATCCTTTGACTCTCTATGTCCCCTATCCTCCAGGCCGGCTCGGTCCTCCCTCCCCGCCTCCGTGGCTCGACGACTCATTGCGAAGCCACACAGAACAGGGGCTCCGGGCAGCCGAGCGGGAAATGGAGGAAAACTCAGCCTCCTGGGGGACCTGGCATCCTTTTCACTCCTCCTCTCTACATTTTCCTCTTCTGTCACTGCTGCTAAAGCCACTTTCTACCACTCTAAATTCCAAACATCTGCCTCTAACCCTAGGAAGCTCTTTGCCACCTTCCTCCTCCCTCCTGAATCCTCCTCCCTCCCCTCCTCCCTGCAGATGACTTCACAACTATTTGAAAAGAAGGTCGACGATCCTGATCCTCGCTTGCTAAGTCAAACGACACCGCTGGTTCTGCTCACACTGCCCTACCCTGTGCTCTGACCTCTTTCTCCCTCTCTCTCAGATGAAATCTCGTCCTTGTGACGGCCGGACGCCCAACAACCCGCCCGCTTGACCCTATCCCTCTCTCTTCTCCAGACCATTTCCGGAGACCTTCTCCCTTTACCACCCTCGCTCATCAACTCATCCCTGACCGCTGGCTACGTCCCTTCCGTCTTCAAGAGAGCGAGAGTTGCACCCTTCTGAAAAACCTGCACTGATCCCCTCCGATGTCAACAACTACAGACCAGTATCCCTTCTTTCTTTTCTCTCCAAAACTCTTGAACGTGGCCCTGGCCAGCTCTCCGCTATCTCTCTCAGAATGACCTTCTTGATCCAAATCTGTCAGGTTTCAAGACTAGTCATTCAACTGAGACTGCTCTTCTCTGTATCACGGAGGCGCTCCGCACTGCTAAAGCTAACTCTCTCTCCTCTGCTCATCCTTAGACCTATCGGCTGCCTTCGATACTGTGAACCATCAGATCCTCCCTCTACCCTCTCCGAGTTGGGCATCTCCCGGCGCGGCCCACGCTTGGATTGGCGCCCTACCTGACAGGTCGCTCCTACCAGGTGGCATGGCGAGAATCTGTCTCCCTCACCACGCGCTCTCACCACTGGCGTCCCCAGGGCTCTGTTCTAGGCCCTCTCCTATTCTCGCTATACACCAAGTCACTTGGCTCTGTCATAACCTCACATGGTCTCTCCTATCATTGCTATGCAGACGACACACAATTAATCTTCCTTTCCCCTTCTGATGACCAGGTGGCGAATCGCATCTCTGCATGTCTGGCAGACATATCAGTGTGGATGACGGATCACCACCTCAAGCTGAACCTCGGCAAGACGGAGCTGCTCTTCCTCCCGGGAAGGACTGCCCGCTCCATGATCTCGCCATCACGGTTGACAACTCCATTGTGTCCTCCTCCCAGAGCGCTAAGAACCTTGGCGTGATCCTGGACAACACCCTGTCGTTCTCAACAAACATCACAGGCGGCCCGTTCCTGTAGGTTCATGCTCTACAACATCCGCAGAGTACGACCCTGCTCACACAGGAAGCGGCGCAGGTCCTAATCCAGGCACTTGTCATCTCCCGTCTGGATTACTGCAACTCGCTGTTGGCTGGGCTCCCTGCCTGTGCCATTAAACCCCTACAACTCATCCAGAACGCCGCAGCCCGTCTGGTGTTCAACCTTCCCAAGTTCTCTCACGTCACCCCCGCTCCTCCGCTCTCTCCACTGGCTTCCAGTTGAAGCTCGCATCCGCTACAAGACCGTGGTGCTTGCCTACGGAGCTGTGAGGGGAACGGCACCTCAGTACCTCCAGGCTCTGATCAGGCCCTACACCCAAACAAGGGCACTGCGTTCATCCACCTCTGGCCTGCTCGCCTCCGTACCACTGAGGAAGTACAGTTCCCGCTCAGCCCAGTCAAAACTGTTCGCTTCTCTGGCCCCCCAATGGTGGAACAAACTCCCTCACGATGCCAGGACAGCGGAGTCAATCACCACCTTCCGGAGACACCTGAAACCCCACCTCTTTAAGGAATACCTAGGATAGGATAAAGTCATCCTTCTCACCCCCCCCCCTTAAAAGATTTAGATGCACTATTGTAAAAGTGGCTGTTCCACTGGATGTCATAAGGTGAATGCACCAATTTGTAAGTCGCTCTGGATAAGAGCGTCTGCTAAATGACTTAAATGTAATGTAAATGTCAATGTAAGTCAGGGTATGTGTTTTTCTCAGCTCTGAATCTAGCCAATATGCTTGACAGGTGACATCAATGAAGTCAGAGTATGTGTTTCTCAACTCTGAATCTAGCCAATATGCTTGACAAGTGACATCAATGAAGTCAGAGTACGTGTTTTTCTCAACTCTGAATCTAGCCAATATGCTTGACAGGTGACATCAATGAAGTCAGAGTATGTGTTTTTCTCACAGGTGACATAAATGAAGTCAGAGTATGTGTTTTTCTCAACTCTGAATCTAGCCAATATGCTTGACAAGTGACATCAATGAAGTCAGAGTATGTGTTTTTCTCAACTCTGAATCTAGCCAATATGATTGACAGGTGATATCAATGAAGTCAGAGTATGTGTTTTTCTCAACTCTGAATCTAGCCAATATGCTTGACAGGTGACATCAATGAAGTCAGAGTATGTGTTTCTCAACTCTGAATCTGGCCAATATCCTTGACAGGTGACATCAATGAAGTCAGAGTATGTGTTTTTCTCACAGGTGACATCAATGAAGTCAGAGTATGTGTTTCTCAACTCTGAATCTAGCCAATATGCTTGACAGGTGACATCAATGAAGTCAGAGTATGTGTTTCTCAACTCTGAATCTAGCCAATATGCTTGACAGGTGACATCAATGAAGTCAGAGTATGTGTTTTTCTCAACTCTGAATCTGGCCAATATGCTTGACAGGTGACATCAATGAAGTCAGAGTATGTGTTTTTCTTAACTATGAATCAGGCCAATATGCTCGACAGGTGACATCAATGAAGTCAGAGTATGTGTTTTTCTCACAGGTGACATCAATGAAGTCAGAGTATGTGTTTTTCTCAGCTCTGAATCTAGCCAATATGCTTGACAAGTGACATCAATGAAGTCAGAGAATGTGTTTCTCAACTCTGAATCTAGCCAATATGCTTGACAGGTGACATCAATGAAGTCAGAGTATGTGTTTCTCAACTCTGAATCTATCCAATATGCTTGACAGGTGACATCAATGAAGTCAGAGTATGTGTTTCTCAACTCTGAATCTGGCCAATATGCTTGACAGGTGACATCAATGAAGTCAGAGTATGTGTTTTTCTCACAGGTGACATCAATGAAGACAGAGTATGTGTTTTTCTCAACTCTGAATCTAGCCAATATCCGTGACAGGTGACATCAATGTAGTCAGAGTATGTGTTTTTCTCAACTCTGAATCTAGCCAATATGCTTGACAGGTGACATCAATGAAGTCAGAGTATGTGTTTCTCAACTCTGAATCTGGCCAATATCCTTGACAGGTGACATCAATGAAGTCAGAGTATGTGTTTTTCTCACAGGTGACATCAATGAAGTCAGAGTATGTGTTTTTCTCAACTCTGAATCTAGCCAATATGCTTGACAGGTGACATCAATGAAGTCAGAGTATGTGTGTTTCTCAACTCTGAATCTAGCCAATATGCTTGACAGGTGACATCAATGAAGTCAGAGTATGTGTTTTTCTCAACTCTGAATCTAGCCAATATGCTTGACAGGTGACATCAATGAAGTCAGAGTATGTGTTTTTCTCAACTCTGAAACGGGCCAATATGCTTGACAAGTGACATCAATGAAGTCAGAGAATGTGTTTCTCAACTCTGAATTGGGCCAATATGCTTGACAGGTGACATCAATGAAGTCAGAGTATGTGTTTTTCTCAACTCTGAATCTGGCCAATATGCTTGACAGATGACATCAATGAAGTCAGAGTATGTGTTTTTCTCAACTCTGAAACGGGCCAATATGCTTGACAAGTGACATCAATGAAGTCAGAGAATGTGTTTCTCAACTCTGAATTGGGCCAATATGCTTGACAGGTGACATCAATGAAGTCAGAGTATGTGTTTTTCTCAACTCTGAATCTGGCCAATATGCTTGACAGGTGACATCAATGAAGTCAGAGTATGTGTTTTTCTCACAGGTGACATCAATGAAGTCAGAGTATGTGTTTCTCAACTCTGAATCTAGCCAATATGCTTGACAGGTGACATCAATGAAGTCAGAGTATGTGTTTCTCAACTCTGAATCTAGCCAATATGCTTGACAGGTGACATCAATGAAGTCAGAGTATGTGTTTTTCAACTCTGAATCTGGCCAATATGCTTGACAGGTGACATCAATGAAGTCAGAGTATGTGTTTTCTTAACTATGAATCAGGCCAATATGCTCGACAGGTGACATCAATGAAGTCAGAGTATGTGTTTTTCTCACAGGTGACATCAATGAAGTCAGAGTATGTGTTTTTCTCAGCTCTGAATCTAGCCAATATGCTTGACAAGTGACATCAATGAAGTCAGAGAATGTGTTTCTCAACTCTGAATCTAGCCAATATGCTTGACAGGTGACATCAATGAAGTCAGAGTATGTGTTTCTGTCTGAATCTATCCAATTGCTTGACAGGTGACATCTCAAGTATGTGAATCTGAATCTGGCCAATATGCTTGACAGGTGACATCAATGAAGTCAGAGTATGTGTTTTTCTCACAGGTGACTCTGAAGACAGAGTATGTGTTTTTCTCAACTCTGAATCTAGCCAATATCCGTGACAGGTGACATCAATGAAGTCAGAGTATGTGTTTTTCTCAACTCTGAATCTAGCCAATATGCTTGACAGGTGACATCAATGAAGTCAGAGTATGTGTTTCTCAACTCTGAATCTGGCCAATATCCTTGACAGGTGACATCAATGAAGTCAGAGTATGTGTTTTTCTCACAGGTGACATCAATGAAGTCAGAGTATGTGTTTTTCTCAACTCTGAATCTAGCCAATATGCTTGACAGGTGACATCAATGAAGTCAGAGTATGTGTGTTTCTTCTGAATCTAGCCAATATGCTTTGACAGGTGACATCAATGAAGTCAGAGTATGTGTTTTTCTCAACTCTGAATCTAGCCAATATGCTGACATCATCAATGAAGTCAGAGTATGTGTTTTTCTCAACTCTGAAACTGGCCAATATGCTTGACAAGTGACATCAATGAAGTCAGAGAATGTGTTTCTCAACTCTGAATTGGGCCAATATGCTTGACAGGTGACATCAATGAAGTCAGAGTATGTGTTTTTCTCAACTCTGAATCTGGCCAATATGCTTGACAGGTGACATCAATGAAGTCAGAGTATGTGTTTTTCTCAACTCTGAAACGGGCCAATATGCTTGACAAGTGACATCAATGAAGTCAGAGAATGTGTTTCTCAACTCTGAATTGGGCCAATATGCTTGACAGGTCAATGAAGTCAGAGTATGTGTTTTTCTCAACTCTGAATCTAGCCAATATGCTTGACAGGTGACATCAATGAAGTCAGAGTATGTGTTTTTCTCACAGGTGACATCAATGAAGTCAGAGTATGTGTTTTTCTCAACTCTGAATCTAGCCAATATGCTTGACAGGTGACATCAATGAAGTCAGAGTATGTGTTTCTCAACTCTGAATCTAGCCAATATGCTTGACAGGTGACATCAATGAAGTCAGAGTATGTGTTTTCTCAACTCTGAATCTAGCCAATATGCTTGACAGGTGACATCAATGAAGTCAGAGTATGTGTTTTTCTCAACTCTGAATCTAGCCAATATCCGTGACAGGTGACATCAATGTAGTAAGAGTATGTGTTTTTCTCAACTCTGAATCTAGCCAATATGCTTGACAGGTGACATCAATGAAGTCAGAGTATGTGTTTTTCTTAACTCTGAATCTGGCCAATATGCTTGACAGATGACATCAATGAAGTCAGAGTATGTGTTTTTCTCAACTCTGAAACGGGCCAATATGCTTGACAAGTGACATCAATGAAGTCAGAGAATGTGTTTCTCAACTCTGAATTGGGCCAATATCCGTGACAGGTGACATCAATGTAGTAAGAGTATGTGTTTTTCTCAACTCTGAATCTAGCCAATATGCTTGACAGGTGACATCAATGAAGTCAGAGTATGTGTTTTTCTTAACTCTGAATCTGGCCAATATGCTTGACAGATGACATCAATGAAGTCAGAGTATGTGTTTTTCTCAACTCTGAAACGGGCCAATATGCTTTGACAAGTGACATCAATGAAGTCCAGATGTGTTTCTCAACTCTGAATTGGGCCAATATGCTTGACAGGTGACATCAATGAAGTCAGAGTATGTGTTTTTCTCAACTCTGAAACTATGCTTGACAATGACATCAATGAAGCCAGACAGGTGACATCAATGAAGTCAGAGACATGTGTTTTCTCAACTCTGAATCTAGCCAATATGCTTGACAGGTGACATCAGAGTCATATGTGTTTCTCAACTCTGAATCTGGCCAATATGCTTGACAGGTGACATCAATGAAGTCAGAGTATGTGTTTCTCAACTCTGAATCTGGCCAATATGCTTGACAGGTGACATCAATGAAGTCAGAGTATGTGTTTTTCTCACAGGTGACATCAATGAAGTCAGAGTATGTGTTTTTCTCAACTCTGAATCTAGCCAATATGCTTGACAGGTGACATCAATGAAGTCAGAGTATGTGTTTTTCTCAACTCTGAATCTAGCCAATATGCTTGACAGGTGACATCAATGAAGTCAGAGTATGTGTTTTTCTCAACTCTGAATCTGGCCAATATGATTGACAGGTGACATCAATGAAGTCAGAGTATGTGTTTTTCTCAACTCTGAATCTGGCCAATATGCTTGACAGGTGACATCAATGAAGTCAGAGTATGTGTTTTTCTCAACTCTGAATCTGGCCAATATGACAGGGGTCATCAATGAAGTCAGAGTCTCAACTCTGAATCTAGCCAATATGTGACAGGTGACATCAATGACAGAGTATGTGTTTTTCTCAACTCTGAATCTAGCCAATATGCTTGACAGGTGACATCAATGAAGTCAGAGTATGTGTTTTTCTCACAGGTGACATCAATGAAGTCAGAGTATGTGTTTTTCTCAATCTAGCTCTTGAATCATCAATGCCAATATGTGTTTCTTGAATCAGGTGACATCAATGAAGTCAGAGTATGTGTTTCTCAACTCTGAATCTGGCCAATATGCTTGACAGGTGACATCAATGAAGTCAGAGTATGTGTTTTTCTCAACTCTGAATCTGGCCAATATGCTTGACAGGTGACATCAATGAAGTCAGAGTATGTGTTTTTCTCACAGGTGACATCAATGAAGACAGAGTATGTGTTTTTCTCAACTCTGAATCTAGCCAATATCCGTGACAGGTGACATCAATGTAGTCAGAGTATGTGTTTTTCTCAACTCTGAATCTAGCCAATATGCTTGACAGGTGACATCAATGAAGTCAGAGTATGTGTTTTTCTCAACTCTGAATCTAGCCAATATGCTTGACAGGTGACATCAATGAAGTCAGAGTATGTGTTTTTCAATCTGAAGTCAGAGTATGTGTTTTTCCAACTAATGATTGACAGGTGACATCAATGAAGTCAGAGTATGTGTTTTCTCACTAGGTGACAGGTGACAAATGAAGTCAGAGTATGTGTTTTCTCAACTCTGAATCTAGCCAATATGCTTGACAGGTGACATCAATGAAGTCAGAGTATGTGTTTTTCTCAACTCTGAATCTAGGCCAATATGCTTGACAGGTGACATCAATGAAGTCAGAGTATGTGTTTCAACTCTGAATCTGGGCCAATATGCTTGACAGGTGACATCAATGAAGACAGAGTATGTGTTTCTCAACTCTGAATCTGGCCAATATGCTTGACAGGTGACATCAATGTAGTCAGAGTATGTGTTTTTTCTCAACTCTGAATCTACGGGCCAATATGCTTGACAGGTGACATCAATGAAGTCAGAGTATGTGTTTTTCTCAGGTGACTCTATGAACTCTGAATCTGGCCAATATGTTTGACAGTGACATCAATGAAGTCAGAGTATGTGTTTTTTCTCAAGTCAGAGTATGGTTTTCAACTGAATCTAGCCAATATGCTTGACAGGTGACATCAATGAAGTCAGAGTATGTGTTTCTCAACTCTGAATCTAGCCAATATGCTTGACAGGTGACATCAATGAAGTCAGAGTATGTGTTTTTCAACTCTGAATCTAGCCAATATGCTTGACAGGTGACATCAATGAAGTCAGAGTATGTGTTTTTCTCAACTCTGAATCTAGCCAATATGCTTGACAGGTGACATCAATGAAGTCAGAGTATGTGTTTCTCAACTCTGAATCTCTGAATCTCAATGAAGTCAGAGTATGTGTTTTCTCAACTGAATTGGCCAATATGACAGGTGACATCAATGAAGTCAGAGTATGTGTTTTTCTCAACTCTGAATCTAGCCAATATCCTTGACAGGTGACATCAATGAAGTCAGAGTATGTGTTTTTCTCACAGGTGACATCAATGAAGTCAGAGTATGTGTTTTCTCAACTCTGAATCTAGCCAATATGCTTGACAGGTGACATCAATGAAGTCAGAGTATGTGTTTTTCTCAACTCTGAATCTGGCCAATATGCTGACAGGTGACATCAATGAAGTCAGAGAATGTGTTTTCTGAATTGGGCAGCTTTGACAGTGACATCAATGAAGTCAGAGTATGTGTTTTTCTCAACATCAATGAATCAGAGTATGTGTTTTCTTAACTATGAATCAGCCAATATGCTGACAGGTGACATCAATGAAGTCAGAGTATGTGTTTTCTCAACTCTGAATCTAGCCAATATGCTTGACAGGTGACATCAATGAAGTCAGAGTATGTGTTTTTTCTTAACTATGAATCAGGCCAATATGTTGACAGGTGACATCAATGAAGTCAGAGTATGTGTTTTTCTTCAACTATGTGTTTCTCAACTCTGAATCTAGCCAATATGCTTGACAGGTGACATCAATGAAGTCAGAGTATGTGTTTTTCTCAACTCTGAATCTAGCCAATATGCTTGACAGGTGACATCAATGAAGTCAGAGTATGTGTTTTTCTCAACTCTGAATCTAGCCAATATGTGACAGGTGACATCAATGAAGTCAGAGTATGTGTTTTCTCTCAAGGTGACATCAATGAAGTCAGAGTATGTGTTTCTCAACTCTGAATCTATATGCTTGACAAGTGACATCAATGAAGTCAGAGAATGTGTTTCTCAACTCTGAATCTGGCCAATATGCTTGACAGGTGACATCAATGTAGTCAGAGTATGTGTTTTCTCAACTCTGAATCTAGCCAATATGCTTGACAGGTGACATCAATGAAGTCAGAGTATGTGTTTTTCTCAACTCTGAATCTAGCCAATATCTAGCTATGACAGGTGACATCAATGAAGTCAGAGTATGTGTTTTTCTCAACTCTGAATCTGGCCAATATGCTTGACAGGTGACATCAATGAAGTCAGAGTATGTGTTTTTCAACTCTGAATCTGGCCAATATGCTTGACAGGTGACATCAATGAAGTCAGAGTATGTGTTTCTCAACTCTGACATCTGAAGTCAATATGTGTTTTTCTCAGGTGACATCAATGAAGTCAGAGTATGTGTTTTTCTCAACTCTGAATCTAGCCAATATGCTTGACAGGTGACATCAATGAAGTCAGAGTATGTGTTTTTCTCAACTCTGAATCTGGCCAATATCCTTGACAGGTGACATCAATGAAGTCAGAGTATGTGTTTTTCTCAACTCTGAATCAGAGTATGCCAATAATCCTATGACAGGTGACATCAATGTAGTCAGAGTATGTGTTTCTCAACTCTGAATCTGGCCAATATCCTTGACAGGTGACATCAATGAAGTCAGAGTATGTGTTTTTCTCACAGGTGACATCAATGAAGTCTAGTGTTTCTCAACTCTGAATCTAGCCGTATTGACAGGTGACATCAATGAAGTCAGAGTATGTGTTTTCTCAACTCTGAATCTAGCCAATATGCTTGACAAGTGACATCAATGAAGTCAGAGTATGTGTTTTTCTTAACTATGAATCAGGCCAATATGCTCGACAGGTGACATCAATGAAGTCAGAGTATGTGTTTTTCTCAGCTCTGAATTTAGCCAATATGCTTGACAAGGACATCAATGAAGTCAGAGAATGTGTTTCAATGAAGTCAGGTGATATCAATGAAGTCATGTGTTTTTTCAACTCTGAATCTAGCCAATATCCGTGACAGGTGACATCAATGAAGTCAGAGTATGTGTTTTTCTCACAGGTGACATCAATGAAGACAGAGTATGTGTTTTTCTCAACTCTGAATCTAGCCAATATCCTTGACAGGTGACATCAATGAAGTCAGAGTATGTGTTTTTCTCACAGGTGACATCAATGAAGTCAGAGTATGTGCTTTTCTCAGCTCTGAATTTAGCCAATATGCTTGACAAGTGACATCAATGAAGTCAGAGAATGTGTTTCTCAACTCTGAATTGGGCCAATATGCTTGACAGGTGACATCAATGAAGTCAGAGTATGTGTTTTTCTCACAGGTGACATCAACGAAGTCAGAGTATGTGTTTTTCTCAGCTCTGAATTTAGCCAATATGCTTGACAAGTGACATCAATGAAGTCAGAGAATGTGTTTCTCAACTCTGAATCTAGCCAATATGCTTGACAGGTGACATCAATGAAGTCAGAGTATGTGTTTTTCTCAACTCTGAATCTGGCCAATATGCTTGACAGGTGACATCAATGAAGTCAGAGTATGTGTTTTTCTCACAGGTGACATCAATGAAGTCAGTGTATGTGTTTTTCTCAACTCTGAATCTAGCCAATATGCTTGACAGGTGATATCAATGAAGTCAGAGTATGTGTTTTTCTCAACTCTGAATCTAGCCAATATGCTTGACAGGTGACATCAATGAAGTCAGAGTATGTGTTTCTCAACTCTGAATCTGGCCAATATCCTTGACAGGTGACATCAATGAAGTCAGAGTATGTGTTTTTCTTCACAGGTGACATCAATGAAGTCAGAGTATGTGTTTTCTCAACTCTGAATCTAGCCAATATCCGTGACAGGTGACATCAATGTAGTCAGAGTATGTGTTTTTCTCAACTCTGAATCTAGCCAATATGCTTGACAGATGACATCAATGAAGTCAGAGTATGTGTTTTTCTCAACTCTGAAACGGGCCAATATGCTTGACAAGTGACATCAATGAAGTCAGAGAATGTGTTTCTCAACTCTGAATTGGGCCAATATGCTTGACAGGTGACATCAATGAAGTCAGAGTATGTGTTTTTCTCAACTCTGAATCTGGCCAATATGCTTGACAGGTGACATCAATGAAGTCAGAGTATGTGTTTTTCTCAACTCTGAATCTGGCCAATATGCTTGACAGGTGACATCAATGAAGTCAGAGTATGTGTTTTTCTCACAGGTGACATCAATGAAGTCAGAGTATGTGTTTTTCTCAACTCTGAATCTAGCCAATATGCTTGACAGGTGACATCAATGAAGTCAGAGTATGTGTTTTTCTTAACTATGAATCAGGCCAATATGCTCGACAGGTGACATCAATGAAGTCAGAGTATGTGTTTTTCTCACAGGTGACATCAATGAAGTCAGAGTATGTGTTTTTCTCAGCTCTGAATCTAGCCAATATGCTTGACAAGTGACATCAATGAAGTCAGAGTATGTGTTTTTCTCAACTCTGAATCTGGCCAATATGCTTGACAGGTGACATCAATGAAGTCAGAGTATGTGTTTTTCTCACAGGTGACATCAATGAAGACAGAGTATGTGTTTTTCTCAACTCTGAATCTAGCCAATATCCGTGACAGGTGACATCAATGAAGTCAGAGTATGTGTTTTTCTCAACTCTGAATCTAGCCAATATGCTTGACAGGTGACATCAATGAAGTCAGAGTATGTGTTTTTCTCAACTCTGAATCTGGCCAATATGCTTGACAGGTGACATCAATGAAGTCAGAGTATGTGTTTTTCTCAACTCTGAATCTAGCCAATATCCTTGACAGGTGACATCAATGAAGTCAGAGTATGTGTTTTTCTCACAGGTGACATCAATGAAGTCAGTGTATGTATGTGTTTTTCTCAACTCTGAATCTAGCCAATATGCTTGACAGGTGATATCAATGAAGTCAGAGTATGTGTTTTTCTCAACTCTGAATCTAGCCAATATGCTTGACAGGTGACATCAATGAAGTCAGAGTATGTGTTTCTCAACTCTGAATCTGGCCAATATCCTTGACAGGTGACATCAATGAAGTCAGAGTATGTGTTTTTCTCACAGGTGACATCAATGAAGTCAGAGTATGTGTTTTCAGCTCTGAATCTAGCCAATAGTCAAGTGACATCAATGAAGTCAGAGAATGTGTTTCTCAACTCTGAATTGGGCCAATATGCTTGACAGGTGACATCAATGAAGTCAGAGTATGTGTTTTTCTCAACTCTGAATCTGGCCAATATGCTTGACAGGTGACATCAATGAAGTCAGAGTATGTGTTTTTCTCAACTCTGAAACGGGCCAATATGTTTGACAAGTGACATCAATGAAGTCAGAGAATGTGTTTCTCAACTCTGAATCTGGCCAATATGCTTGACAGGTGACATCAATGAAGTCAGAGTATGTGTTTTTCTTAACTATGAATCAGGCCAATATGCTTGACAGGTGACATCAATGAAGTCAGAGTATGTGTTTCTCAACTCTGAATCTGGCCAATATCCTTGACAGGTGACATCAATGAAGTCAGAGTATGTGTTTTTCTCACAGGTGACATCAATGAAGTCAGAGTATGTGTTTCTCAACTCTGAATCTAGCCAATATGCTTGACAGGTGACATCAATGAAGTCAGAGTATGTGTTTTTCTCAACTCTGAATCTAGCCAATATCCGTGACAGGTGACATCAATGTAGTCAGAGTATGTGTTTTTCTCAACTCTGAATCTAGCCAATATGCTTGACAGGTGACATCAATGAAGTCAGAGTATGTGTTTCTCAACTCTGAATCTAGCCAATATGCTTGACAGGTGACATCAATGAAGTCAGAGTATGTGTTTCTCAACTCTGAATCTGGCCAATATGCTTGACAGGTGACATCAATGAAGTCAGAGTATGTGTTTTTCTCAACTCTGAATCTGGCCAATATGCTTGACAGGTGACATCAATGAAGTCAGAGTATGTGTTTTTCTCAACTCTGAATCTAGCCAATATCCTGACATGAAGTCAGAGAATGTGTTTCCTCAACTCTGAATCTGGCCAATATGACAGGTGACATCAATGAAGTCAGAGTATGTGTTTTTCTCAACTCTGAAACGGGCCAATATGTTTGACAAGTGACATCAATGAAGTCAGAGAATGTGTTTCTCAACTCTGAATCTGGCCAATATGCTTGACAGGTGACATCAATGAAGTCAGAGTATGTGTTTTTCTCAACTCTGAAACGGGCCAATATGTTTGACAAGTGACATCAATGAAGTCAGAGTATGTGTTTCTCAACTCTGAATCTGGCCAATATCCTTGACAGGTGACATCAATGAAGTCAGAGTATGTGTTTTTCTCACAGGTGACATCAATGAAGTCAGAGTATGTGTTTCTCAACTCTGAATCTAGCCAATATGCTTGACAGGTGACATCAATGAAGTCAGAGTATGTGTTTTTCTCAACTCTGAATCTAGCCAATATGCTTGACAGGTGACATCAATGAAGTCAGAGTATGTGTTTCTCAACTCTGAATCTGGCCAATATGCTTGACAGGTGACATCAATGAAGTCAGAGTATGTGTTTTTCTCAACTCTGAATCTGGCCAATATGCTTGACAGGTGACATCAATGAAGTCAGAGTATGTGTTTTTCTCAACTCTGAATCTAGCCAATATCCTTGACAGGTGACATCAATGAAGTCAGAGTATGTGTTTTTCTCACAGGTGACATCAATGAAGTCAGTGTATGTGTTTTTCTCAACTCTGAATCTAGCCAATATGCTTGACAGGTGACATCAATGAAGTCAGTGTATGTGTTTCTCAACTCTGAATCTAGCCAATATGCTT